>NC_062280.1:154025945-154328975 GCF_902655055.1 Lutra lutra
TTTATCACAAAATCTACCAATTTATTCAACTAAAGGCAAGAATCCTAAGGATTGCTTGTTTATACATGGTGTTCCCACAACAGTAACCATCTGTACTTTCTCTCAAGCCACTTCATATTTTCCCAAAGTCCAGTCATAATTATTAAATTTTTCAAGAATGGACTAGCAGAAATGAATCTTAGATATTTCACTCTAGAAATCTTTATAGAGAAAATGGAAATTTTTTATTTCAAAAATCCTCTTGTATTTCTATTTCTTACAGCAAGAAATGCCTTATGGCTTAATACCCAACCAACATGGCTATCCACAAATTTTATGTGATAGAGACAAAGTTTTATGTTATAGACATTTTTATTTTTTCAATCACTCAATCCATCTATTTCCCTACCGAGAGTTTTTGAAGCAACCAGCATCTACATTTCGGGACAGTTTCTTAAATTGTTGACCTGATTCTTTGATTTGCAGTCTCAAAAACCAAACATTAAATTAAGATAAAATTTCAGCTGCCAGTATTATATTTTGATAGATTTTGAATCTTTGGAGGCATTGCTAGTAATGTGCAATGTAAGTTTATAAAAGTCATTTTTAAAATTTTTATCTGATCTGTATGATATTTAAAAAGTAAGTGAGCTTACAGTTAGTTGCCTGTGTCGAAAGCAACAGGGAATTCATGCTTTTGAAATAGGTGCTAGCCACGAATGAATTTTTTTTATTTTTTTTAAAGATTTTATTTATTTATTTGACTGACAAAGATCACAAGTAGGCAGAGAGGCAGGCAGAGAGAGAGGAGGAAGCAGGCTCCCTGCTGAGCAGAGAGCCTGATGTGGACCCTGGGATCATGACCTGAGCAGAAGGCAGAGGCTTTAGCCCACTGAGCCACCCAGGCGCCCCACCACGAATTAATTTTAATATAGTGGACAGGCCTATGGAGAATAGGTAGCTAAATTCAGTAGAAAAGGTTGATTAAAAAATAAATGATCACATTTTCTTTATACAATTGCTTACAGTGGTGGCTACTTCAGGCTTTAGTCTGGCATCCCAAGTTGCTTAAGTAGCCAAAATACACTGGAAATAAATTTTCAGTAACTTTAGGATAATCTATATCCTGGTTGGATATTAAATATTTTAATTTTTCTGAAAATTCATGTATGGTAAGTCACATTCACACTCCAAAATTTATGGTCCCTGAGTAGCAGTAATTCCTGCTTCTGCTACTGACTTACAGCCTTGACAATTCCTTCTTCTTTTTTTTTTCTTTTTAATATCATGAAACTTAACACTCCTGGCTCTGGTAGGAAAGTAATCTCCCCCCAATTATTTTCTCCTCCACATTTAGTATTCATGAACAACACTGATTAAAGAATTGGTTATGGATATGGCTTATCATGCAACATACTGCTAGCCGACTAACAAAAAATAAATAAATAAACCTTAAATATTACAAAATATCAACAGTGTGATTAAACGTAGTAGAGAAATGAAAACGAACTTGCTGATCGTCCTGAAGATCATATTCAGTTATGCCACATTATCAGAAAAGTACATACAAAATATGTCTGGAAGATCACTCCATTATATTTGTTTAATTCAAAGAACTGTTTTTCTGCTGAAAAGCAGTCCTCTATCTTAGTCATATTCTATTTCTCAGGTTGGTAACATTATGAAAGTACCAGTCATTTGGGGAACAAAAAAGGAAGGACAGGACTAAAGTATATTTTGCTTTATTATCACCAGGCAGTTTTTTCTATAACTACCCATATTTCTAAAATTATTCCTTTTCACTTATAACATCATCAGCTGGGACTTTTTGAGGTACATAAAAGTAGGTAAAAATTTCTGTGTATCAGAAATTCTGATTTGTATTATTGTTGTCTTAATCATTGGGACACAGCAGAATAGAAGACAACTGGTTAGAATCAGACTTTTCTTTCTAGTAAAAAGTCACCTCAGGTCCCTAAAGAGATACAGGGTTTTTTTGTAATTCTTTGTTCTCTCCATTTGTTAAATAAATGTAAAAGTAGCCATATCACTTTCAATAAAATGTAGTATTTTAACTGAATTATATAAAGAAATTTTGAGATCGCATCTTAGAAACTTCTAGGGAAGAATCATGTATGATGATCAATTTTCAACTCTGAAGTTACATGTTCATCTTCTGTTGTATTTAAATAAAGTTTAAAATAAAGTTCTAATGCAGTGGTTCTCAAACTTGAATCAGCATCAGAGTCACATGGAAACCTTGTGAAAATATAGAATTTTGGGCCTCATCCTTAAAGTTTCTGATTCAGTAGGACTGAGGCTATATCTAAGAATTTGTATTCCTAACAAATTCCCAGGTGATACTGCTGATCAAGTCACCACAGTTTAAGAACTACTGAGCTAAAGAATAGCTTTGTTCTGTGAACACACACAAAAATGGTAGCCATAAAATATATAAAGGTGACCACAGAATAAGATAAACTCACAAACATTTGTCTCTCTCTGTTCATTTCAATGTCAGTTTTTGGAAGCTTTTGCTAGAAAGTGGTTCAGACCATAGCAAAAAGTCATACAGCCGGGGTTGCTTAGATGAATTACATGCTTAACAAGACAGATGCCTGGCAAGATAGCTACATTAGATCTCTGTACCATAAACTGTATTTTCTCCAGCACCCAATAGCTAGTAGTCCAACTAACTCAATAAAAACAATATTAACGCTGTTACATTACCAGATGATCATGCATTCCCATTAGCATCAGCCTCTGTGAAAGGTATTCCCAAGTTGGAAGTTAGCCAAACTCCTTCAAACAATCTCAACTTACAACACGATGTAATTTAGAAATGGCCATATGGCAATAAATATGGCTACAAAATATTGTGCAAGCCCTTGCTCAGACTTCTTGGGTGGTAGAGAGAACTGAACATCTAGAGACTGCCTTAATGGTAGCCTATATATATGTGTGTGTGAAACATATTACGATAATCTTTGGCTCTATGGCCACAGAAAAATAAACATGCTTTCTGAAATTGAAAAAAATAAACATTTTATCACTCCAGTCACTTTTAATACACAAATCCTTGCCTGTGCTCAGTAAGATATAAGTGGTAAGGATAAGGGAGATGATAACAAGCAAGGTTTCTTATATTGTAATAACTAGTCACGTTTTCTTCCACAAAAGAGATCGTTTACACCATTTTCTTGTACTTGGTGAAACTGAAGAACTAAAGCTGACAACATCAAAGCAGAAATATTTAAAACCCAACAGAATCTTAAGTGAGGTCTGTTTCCATTTTTTTCCTCTGCTGTGTATGTCAGGCAGGAGAGTATAGTGGACTTCTCATAGTAAGAACTAGCTTTTCTATTCTCTTGCATTTTAGCGTTATCCTTCAAATACAGCCACCTACTCAGACAATCAACATGACTTTCTATGACTTCTCAGTAAATGAAGCTCACCCCACTAACCCAAGGGTACTGTCAATCTAAAATATCAATATGAAAGCCTGAATTGCACATTTTATGATCAGCCAACTGTACTCAGGCAGTGTCCATATTTAGAAGAGCGCCACTTTCGTATCTTTTAAAATTATATTCTACTTTGTCCTCTCACCAATATTAGAAACCTATCATTTTGCATATTAAATGCAACATTACTAAAAATGCAGCAGAATAAATGGGTAGCTCTATTTCTACCCTAAGGAATTTCAGAGTGCTTTCTTTCAGATGGAAATCTCCAAAAAAACCAGCATTAAGATTTTTCTTCCAACTATCTATATTTTACTTATTTTTTAAATTGAGATAAAACTGGTATTGTATTAATTTCAGGTGTACAACATAGTAATTCAATTTTTGTATATATTACAAAGTGATCACCAAAATAAGTCTAGTTACCATCCATTACCATACAGTTGACCCCTTCACCCATTTTTTTTTTAAAGATTTTATTTATTTATTTGATGGACAGAGATCACAAGTAGGCAGAGAGGCAGGCAGAGAGAGAGAGTGGAAGCAAGCTCCCTGCTGAGCAGAGATCTCGACACAGGGCTCGATCCCAGGACCCTGAGATCATGATCTGAGCCAAAGGCAGAGGCTTAACCCATTGAGCCACCCAGGCGCACCCTGTTCACCCATTTTGTCCATCCTCAACCCTCTTCCCCACCAATCTATTCTCTGTATCTGAGTTTGGTTTGGTTTAACTTAGTTTGGTTGGGCTGCTTTGTGTATTTGTTTTGTTTTTATATTCCACATGAAAGTGAACTTATATAATATTTGTCTTTCTCTGTCTGACTTACTTTACTCAAATATGCTCAAGGTCCATCCATGTTGTTGCAAAGGCAAGGTTTCCTCCTTTTTTAAGGCTGAGTAATATTCCATTGCATATATTTTATCACATCTTCTTTATTCATCTATCAATGGACATTTAGGTTGTTTCCATATCTCAGCTACTGTAAATAATGCTGCAATGAGCATGGCGCATATATCTTTTCAAATTATTTTCATTTTCTCTGGATAAATACCCAAAAGTGGAATAGCTACATCACACGGTGGTTCTATTTTTAATTTTTTTTTTTTGAGGAACCTCCATACTGTTTTCCATAGTGGCTGCATCAATATACATTCCTAACAGTGTACAAGTGTTCCTTTTTCCCTATAGATTGTCCAATGCTTGCTTTTTTTTTTTTTTTTTTTTCCTTTTTGGTAATAGCCATTCTAACTGGCATAAGGTGATATTTCATTGGCTTGAATTTCCCTGATGATTAGAGATGTAGAACATCTTTTCATGTGCCTATTGGCCAGGTATATGTCTTCCTTGAAAAAATGTCTACAAGAAAAATAAAGTGAACTAAAGCTTCTTAAAAAAAAAAAAAAAAAAAAAAAAAAAACGAGAAAAAAAAGTCTATAATAACATGAAATTAGCAAGTATATATCTCATGTTCTAACTCTATACTAATTCTGGCAAATGTTTCTCTTTACTAAGACATATATTTTCTTGATATATCTATATCAGAGACTATTTATTTTTTCAGGGTAGAGGAGGATAAGGAAACTATGTTCTGACTCAGCCTTCTGTAAAAGGCATGTAAGATTTTACTCAATATTTTTCTACCATTTACCCATTCTTTGTTTTTAATATTTATTTTATTTTATTTTAGAGAGAGAGAGACCACATGTGTGGGGGAGGGGGGTGCAGGCAGAGGGAGAGAGAGAGAGAGAATCTAAAGCAGGGTCCACACTCAATGTACAGTCTAACTCAGTGCTCCATCCCATGACCCTGAGATCATGACCCAAGCAGAAATAAAAGAGTCAGACACCTAACCTACTGAGCCATCCAGGCACCCCTTTTAACCTATCCTTTTTTAACGAGTTTCTCAGATAGTTCCCCCAAGATTGGACATTCTGATTTAATAAGACTGGATGGACATTAAGTCACATGGTGGTATTTTAGTTTGTGTTATCCCCTTATCTAAATCAATTCTAAAAACTGCCATGACAAAAGAGGCCTATACAGAAGCCAAATCATTGGCAAATGGACTATAATATGGCTAATAATGTATTTTCGACCATCTTAAATGTGAATCTGTTCTGTTGTGACTACAGCAGTTGAAAATACCAACTCAGAATTCCCTCGGGCAATGCCAATGTCCCTGCCATAACTCAGCTGCTGTTTCTTGCCTGTCACAATACTGACCTTAGAAAGTTTCCCTTTACTCCACAAAATGAAAGCACAGAAGGAGTGAGCATTTTTCAACAATTTCATGAGTATAACACATGTATGAGATATTAGATGATATTAGCTTATGTATGGTTACAACGTAGTTCTGATTTAATGAAAGAAATATTATCTTGAAAAGCAGACAACAGACCTATATTTGTAGCTAGGAATTACTCCTTATTTATGGAACTCTCTTAATTCAGGTGAGCTTCAGACATCCTCATGAATGGGGAAAGGTAAGCAGAATAATGCCTCCTTCATAACATCACTTTGGGCACAAAAATGAAGCATTTGAAAATACTTTGCACTATAAAATCTCTATATAAATAGTAGGGTTTTGACTCCTCCCTCCCCCACCCACCTCAGTTTCTTCCTGTTGTCTCAAAGAAACAGTCCTAGAAACAAGCCTGAAATTCAGTTTATGGCTTCAGAGATCACCCGTTGTTTGTTCACAATTGTCTTGTTCACAATTCCATCCACTTAAAACCCACTGATTTCTACACATCTCTACTCTAGAGTCTTTCTCAGGCTCCTCAAGTTCCTCGAAGTCAGAATCCACTCCTTCCCCTCTTAAAATCTGCCAATTTTCTTGCATTCTTATTGCTGGAACCACTCTCCATTATTATCTAATTCTCTATCATCTCCTTCCAGCTAGTCACCAGCCTTGGTCATTCCATGTCATTAACACTGCCTAGTGCCAAACTTTTGTATCAATTGTTATTGACATTGTTGAGGTTGAAGCCTTCACTTCTCTCCTGAATTAAGAGAAGTCTTACTAACAGATCTCCTTATCCTCAACCCCACTATTCCGCTTTATCCCTCAAAGTGCTGCCAAAATACTCTCATTGGAATATACATCTGATTAGGTAATCCCTTTCTCACAATCTCTATAAACTTACAGCCATCATGAGGGTGAAATATGAATTCCTCCATGCAGACTTCCCCAGATGCAGCTTCCTTCTAGAGCTGCCTCTCTAATTTCCAGTCTTGTTGAAAATGGAAGCTCTCCAAATGTGCCCACTCCACTAAGCCTTTCCTATCCACAGACCTCTCATTCTCCCTGCAAGTACTTCATTCTTTGCCTCTCAATCTTCAAGAAACATTAGATTTCTGGTTTTCTGATCTCTGCCTCAGGCTGATATCAGTGCCCCTCCTATGCTGCCAGGTCGCCCTTCTCACATCCTTATCATTTACAGCACACTAACATTTTTATAATTATTGCTTTGTTATTTGTCTTTGTCAATTAGCATGTGAGTATTAATCTTTCTCTTAATATCTAAATTACCAGTGCCATTGTTGCCCAAAACACCACAGATATTCAATAAATGATTTCTGAAGGAGCACATTTTTCCAATCTGTCTTTCTTTGATTTGTTAAGAAGTCACTAAAATATTTTAACAACTAAGTTAATGATGTCTATTTACCAGCAGAAATATTACTTACTTGCCTGTGTATAACCCAAAACAAAATTTTGCCATTAAAGTGGAGTTAGAAATTCCAATCCTAAGGAAAGAAGTCGAATTTCGTCCAGTTCTATTGTAATGATTCCAGCTATAGGAACACTATCTGATTTTCAGAACAGTGAACTGAAAATTACCAAATAACCTTGTCTCATTCCAAGCAACACTAAAGGTTGAGAGGGTCTTTCTTCATAGAAAGATGACTCAATGTATTAAAATCGAATCTGACATTAGAGATTTATTCAATGCTTAGGAACATTTATCTTTTACCCATTAATTTTGCAAGCCTAAATAATAAATTTAAAAATGCAATACAGCCTCTTATTTAAAAAGATGTATTTTGTACTAAAATACAACTATGTTGTTTCACATATATTCAGAATTTCCATACAAAAAAAAATGCTAGTTTTTATTTTGTTTGGTTGGTGTTGTAAATAATGATAATCTCTAATTCATCATCTAGGGAAAGAGAAACATGATATAATAAGGGAGATGCTTTCTACAAGTAATTCCCTTATTTCACAAAAGGACATTCAAAAGAAAGTAAGGAAAAGGAAGCCAGAAGGATGGGAAATTCTTCATCAATGTGCACAAGCACATCAGCCAGGAACAGGAAAGCAAAGAATAATTCAGGTGGCCCATTAATTATACTGTAATTGATATAAACAACTTGAGGTCAAAGCTCAAATTTACTGATTGTCTTTTATAAATAGTTTTCCTTGTTTCTTCCTCCTTTTCATCCTGTGACCACACCCTCCTCACACTAACCACATTCTACAAAATTCTGTCCCCCTCCAATGAAAAACAAATATATTTATGTAAAGGTTCCTGTAATTCAATTTAATCTCTTTAAAGGCTCTTTGGAAAGAAGAGTTCATCTTTCTTTTTTCTCCTCAGAAAAACAGAAGTGCTTTAAGGAAATTATTTTACTATCATCATACGTTCAGGGCTTTGTGTTCATGTACAAGGCTGAAATCCATAGTAACTTTTATCTTGTAGTTAGAAAAAGATAACATGAGATTTGCTGAAATCATGACATCTTTTAGGGAAATTGCACTAGAACTGAGTTTTGGTAAAATTCTCTCCAAAGATCTTTTGGCATTCCTATTATTAAAACTTTTATTAAATTCCCTGCTAGTTAAGCAGTAAGGCAAATGCTGGATGAAACATACCTCATGTGCTAAAATAATCACCTAGAAGATTTTCTGATTATCAAAATACCCTTTGAAATGGGTTATTAATACTACTATTCTCAGTTAAACATAAAGATATAGGTTTTAAGCCTAACCAAAAAATCCTCAGAAAACTCAAACCCCAATTTCTTAGATATAATCATCCCAACAACCCCTAAAGAATAAACTAAACAGAACTGATATAACTGAGGCAGAATTCAGAACACACACATTTAAATATGTAATTTTTCCTATAATACTTGCATTTCATTTCATTATCATTAATGAAAACAAAAGAGTAAAAATATTTTGAGGCACCTGGGTGGCTCAGTCAGTTAAGCATCTGACATTGGTTCAGGTCATGATCTCAGGGTCCTGGCATCAAGCCCTGCATCAGGCTCCTTGCTCAGCAGAGTCTGCTTCTCCCTTTCCCTCTGACTCTCCTCCTCGCTCATGCTCTCTCTCTTTCTCTCATTCTCTCTCAAATAAATAAAACCTTACCCCCCCCAAAAAAAGAGTAAAGACATTCACAATAGAAAATGTAGCTATATGGGCCCATGGCTGATCAGTCAGTAGAGCATGTGACTCTTGATCTAGGGGTTGTAGGTTTGAGCCCCAGTTGGGTGTAGAGATTACTTAAAATCTTAAGAAATATAAATAAATAAATTTCAGCTATAAATGTATAACTCCTTTGTTTTCACATTGCAATTATTTATATATAAATTAATTCACTACCTTCATGTTCAAGTGTTAGCGTTCATGCACTAAACTCACATTAAATGAGATTTTAAATGACTGTATTTGATGACATGGCTCTTTGAAACTTCTGAGGTACATGTTACCATACACTTTGATTTTCTATGGCTAAAATAATAAAATCCTTACAACAGGACCTCAGAGAGATCTTGCAACACATCTCAATGATGGCAAGAAGAAAGGTAGTATCTTTCAAAAGTGAAAGAAAAAAAAAATAAAGAAAAAATAGCTTCAAACATTCAGATCTCTTTGAAGAAAACGGCCAAGTCCATTTGCTACTTTTAAAATAAAGTGATTTGTGGAGGGGGAGAGAAAAAGCACGACACATAATATAAGCAGATGCTGTTATTTCAATAACACTGTGTTATAGGCTCCTAGTGCATGCACATTCTTGGGACTGGAAGAAAGGGCAAAGCATTGCAAAGAAACTTAAATCTCTCATAAGATAGTCATTTACCAGAGGTTAATTAATTGAAAGAGAATGAAAACTCTACATGTTTACAGAATAGGTCTGATCTAAGATCAGATTGTTGAGGTCTTTAAAAAAATTTCTTTGAAAGAAAAATCTAGCCAAATATTTTAGAACATTATCTAAATTTTTAATTGAAAACAACCATCTCTTTTGAATAACAATAAACACATATCAGTGGTGTTCTTCCTCTTTTAAAGAGAAACTAGCACATTTAGACTCTTCTTAAAATTTTCATGAAATACTGGGGCACCTGGGTGGCTCAGTCGTTAAATGTCTGCCTTTAGCTCTAGACATGATCCCAGGTTCCTGGGGTCCAGTCCCACATTGGGCTCCCTCCTCCACGGGAAGCCTACTTCTCCCTCTCCCAGTCCCTTTGCTTGTGTTCCCTCTCTCACTGTGTCTTTCTCCGTCAAATAAATAAGTAAAATCTTTGAAAAACAATTTTTTTCGTGAAATACCATAATCATTTATAACTCTACCTTCCCAGGTCAGCATTTCTTTACTATCACATCTAAAGTAACCACCCCCCCAAAAAATAAGTAAACTAACCACCCAAGACCACATACTCTCATCTCATTCTTTTTTCCTTATCACTATTTTATTTATTTATTTATTTATTTATCCATCTTCCATCTCCCAAGACTGTGCACACTATATACACAGGATCATGTGTAACCTGTTAACTGTGTACCTCCATGACCCTACAATATGTCTGGCAGAGCAGCAAGACAATGAGTTATTTAAATTGCCTTTCAGGCATTCACTCACTACTTTTATATCTGTCTTTTATTAGGATATCATGATGATGTTCTGTATGAAATCAAATATGTTTTCATGTCTGAATATACATTCAGATTTACAAACTAAGGTCCTTAAATTCTTTTCATTCATTGAATGAACTCATACATTCATCCAGTGAATTCATTCATTCATTCATGTTTTCTTTTATGAAGGTTCCTCTGTGGGGCTGGGATGAAGTTCATTAGCTGAGACGGGCTCTAAAATCAGCACCAGCTCCTTTCTAGCAGCAGGCTGCCAGACTTACCACTGCTGGAGGGGCATATGCGCCATCATGCATGAAAAAAGTTGCTTCGTAAACTACCCCTACAATCAGCAAGAGAAAAGCACAGGGCTGCTATCACCAGGCTCCTTTAGAATGACTTTCTTTCCTCCTGCTCTTCAGATGCCAAGAGAGAAGAGGTGGAAAAAAAGAGAGAGCAAAAGAGGAAAGGTAGGACAAGAGAACACACAGCTGAGGAAAAGGGGTATGGTAGCTTTCCCCCAAACCAATTGCCAAGCTTACTTCTGGCAGAGAGAAAAAGAAAAAGGGCCAGACTGTGCCTGCTTGAAGCTTTTGTACTTCTGCCCAGACTGTGGGGAAAATGATGGGATTAAATAAAAATGCCAGCGATAAAAAAATGGAAATCTTCCCAATAGTTTTCCTTGCCTGAAGGATGAACTGCTTGAAGCACTGACCTCCCTGCCGGTATCAATGAAGTCAAGAAACTGACTGTCACTCCTACAATTATGATTAATGGTGCTCCCGCTGGTGACATATTTCTTACCACAGTCTCTGGAGTACAGCAAGACTCAGTTGCCTTGTGTTGTGTTGAGTCATTGCTCTGGCAAAAGATCTATTTGCTAAAGCTAAAGGCTTAGCTTTCAACAAGGTGTCCTCTTGATTCTTTGCTGTGACATCCTATCATGAAAGAACAGAGAGACCAGTACAAAGAATGACTGCTAAGAAGGATAAAACATTAAATTAATTTTAAAAAAGCTTTTGTACTGAATGGCAAAATGCGGCATAATGAATAATTAAACAATTAATAATGTAATCCTCTTAAAAGCACAGAACCACTATGGGAGAAGATTAAGTGTTTAACAGTTTCCAGTATAATGCAAATGGTAAGGATGAGCCTTTTTTCCCCCACTTTTTAGGGTAATAGCATTGAAAGCACATTTCCGGATTTTAATTAAATACTATTAAATTTTCAGTAATAAGCCAGCAACAATAGTGCAGCAATATGGAAGGATTATCAAATACAAAGGTAAGTACACAATACCAAGAACCTAACATTTCTTTGTTCTTTTTATATAAAAGAGGTTACTTGAAAAGGTGCAGTCCCTTTCTAAGTTGCTATGGTATACATCACCAAATATCAAGCTGAATGCTAATCTGTAATAGTGACTACAAGATTGGGATTTAGATTAAAGTATTTCAAGAACAGTCCAATTGTAAAAAAAAAAAAAAAAAAAAAAAACCCTCAAAAAACAAAGAATAGTTTCAGAGCTATAAAACAAAGGAACTGATGCATCCAAATTCCATCCCCATACTGCATTCTCAAAGCTGCAGTTAATACTCTCTATGACATCATACTTACATTACTGTGAGTATATTTTCACTATTTCCTAAACTATCACAAATGTGGGTTATCTTGACTCAGTTTCCCCAGAAACAGCACATAAGGGAAAGACTCATGTACAAGCTATTTAGTAGGAAATTTCTTCTAAGAGAAATGAGGCACTGGAAAAGAGCCAGAGGGTGCATTTTCAAATGAACCCCAATTCAGCCAGATCATTCAAGGAGCTCTTAAAACATAAATTTCAACACTCTTTGCTCACCACCTGGCCTAGGTGATCCCTGCAGCCCAAGGCTGAATGCTCTAAAGAAACAGCACATGCAGAAGTGACACTGGAAAATAAAGGAGTTTTCCGGGAAATGACAGAGTATCAAAAGTATCTCCACATAGTTGTAGTAAAGAAACATCTTCACTTATATTACACATGAACTAGGTAAAATTTATAGTTAACGGCATTCTACGTTAAAATGCTAGTTAGGTCCAGCCTTGATACCTTTATTCCACTTGTCTCAACTTCCCATGGCAGACTCTTACAAGATTTATTCCCAAGACCTAACTGAACTTCAAGCAGATGAGATTTTTGAAACCAGTAGTATTTTGTCTAATACTGTAGAATTTGGTCTCAGGTTATCTATCTTGTGCCCTGTTCTGAGACCTGAGATGTATTCCTGAAATTCAACCTTACCCACACTCCCATAATGTTTCCCCTTTGTTTAGAATCCCAGTGTATTGCTTAGATCTCAGTCCTACTAAGCAGAGAGTTTCACACTTAACGTTTCTCCTCTGAGTTCTGACTCTAGACTCCAGACTTATACTTTCTCACTTCCCATTTGATTATTTTCCATGAAATCCCAGAGGTTGTGCTTCATATATACATTTTTGAGAATTCAGTATTCAGACTGTTACTATTCTCCACTAGCATGGCCTCTAGCTATCAAGTGTACATTTTAGACTCCCCTTCATCCTCTGTATGCAAACGGATCTATAGGCTCATCTCTTGAAAATGCCAGTCTCCTTGTATGTCTCATCCGGTAGCAGTCACCAGGGCCATATACAGCTACATCCTAAATGATAATGTCAGTTATGGTTCTAAAGAAACCCACTAAAAAAAGAAAAAACAAGTTGCAGTAGTCTTTCAGTAAACAACTGTGGAGGCTAGGGGAAATCTAAAGGAAAAAAAAATTCATAAAGTACTCTTGTATAAAAGGATATTTTAGAAGCTTGGCAAAAAGTTTGCTTTATAAAGCTTCACTCCAAGAAGTAATTCTTCAGGTTATACCAGACTGAGAAGACAATCCGATCTGGAAATGAAGAACAACACTCATGATATGAAAAGTTTAACCACAGAATGACTATATAATAACCATAATGACTATTAAAATTACTTAATCTTGGACGTGTGGATGCACAAACAATAGCTAAAAATCAAGGGGAAGACTGACTCAAGTAAACTAATCACCATTATCTTAAAAGGGAATTTTTTAAAAGCACAGAGCTCAGCTAACCAGTAGCTTATCATTAATTATAAGGAGGCAAATAAATATTATATAATTAGTGAAATTACATTTAACATATGTAATTTTTTAAATTTTGAATGTCTGGGAATCCTTCATTTTGAATTTATTTTTAAAAGCTTATCTATCCTAAAGTCAAGTCCATTGCTTGACATTTCCCATCTCCACTATGTAGAACAGAGTCTGGGATAACCAAGTCAAGGTAAAATCTGGTCTTCATCAAGTGTTTCAAGTCCAGAAACTGGTGGGCAAAATGCAACAGCCTGACTATTGAAGGAAAGAAGAATGTGAAGCACAGAAAGGACCAGATGCTCAAGAAGACCAATTTGATGAGGATTTATAGAATATATGGGATAAATCAGGCAATAAACCCACCGAGAATTAAGGAGCAGACAGAAGTGGAGCCAGGAGGTCCACAGCTTATTTAGCATCTTTACAGCTGGAGCTGTCTCAGATCTCATTCCCCTCCAGCATACATCTATCAGTTTTGAAGTCATAGCTGTCTGAGACCAACCTCTGTGTGGTATAGTAGGGAGTTCTTGGACTTTATATCAGAAAGATCCGTATCTTATTCTAGTTCTGACATATTAGCTGCATGGATGCAGGCAGAATACTTATATTATCTGAATTATGAGAGGAAGCATCATATCCCCCTTTTAGGAATACTGTAAGGATTACATAAAATAGTGGATATCAGGGTAGGGCATATTGCTCACTCCATATGAGTGAATCTTCTCTGCTCACTCACCCTTAATACTTCTGGCACCCTCTGAATAGAAAGTGTCTGGGTTTCATGGGTCTGGGTTTTGTGCAGGGGTAATAGGAGAAAACAGCCATATAAGAGGTGTCATTACACTGGTGGAAGATGTGATGCTAGGTGACCTACAATTCCTCCTAATTTAGCAGGTATTGCAACCAGCCCAACACTAGCTGAGTACAATGCCCAGTCTTACAAACATGGGCAGAGGAAGGTCAAATGCAAGATGAGTTCCTCCAGATCCAGAAGGAAAACTCATGAAGAACAGAAGGAAAAGTAGCAAGGGGAGAGAGAAAGGAATCTTTGAGTCAATCATGACAGCTGATTTTAAAAAAAAGATATACTTAGGAAACGAGCTCCTATAATTGCCAGAGCCTACACTGGGTATTTTATACCTCATTTGATCCTCACAAACCCCTGAAAGGAAATATTAATATGATCACTTTATAGAGGAGGACACTGAGGTTTATGTAAGTAAAATAACTTGCCAAATGATACAATCAACAAGAGGCAGAATTGGTCTTTTTGAATCCGTATCTCCAGATCTCATTTGTGCTTTGTTGTGATCCATGTTTGCACAAGTAGGTGGGGCTGAATTTATGTAAGAATTTTTTTTAATATTAGAGAAAAGCTTTTTTTTAATGGATGATAGTAAATTCAAAACACTACAGCATTTACATTTCACAGGATACATTTAAGACCGACGGAACACATTTTAAAATGTCACAATTTACAATGTACTAAAAATCATATTCTTTGTAATTATTTAATGTTGCGATATGGAATATTTAGATGTCAACTTAAAAATGTACAAGGAGTTATGTAATTTTTCAAAAGAGTATGTTTTCAAAATTTAAAGACCACTTCCTAAGAGCAGAAGTTCTTAACACATGATGGGCATCAGGGTTATAATGTGGTGGTTACACATACAGACTTAGGAGTCAGTCTTGCTAGTTATATAACATTGGGCAAGTGACTTAAATTCAGCTCAGTCAATTTATCTCCAAAATGGGGATAAATGCAACACCCTATCTCAGTGGTTGTCAAACTTCAGCATACATCAGAATTGCCTGGAGATCTTATCAAAACACAGACTGCTAAGTCCCCACCCCGGAGTTTCTCATTCGGAACAATTGAGGTGAGGCCCCAAAATGCACATTTCTAACAAGCCGCCGGGTAATGGTGATGATGCTGGTCCAGGGACCACACCTTGAGAAACTTTGATCTATCTTAAAAGGTCACTGTGCCAATTTCAGAAGTTAGTAGGTAAAGTGCTTGTAATCACACTAACACATAATAGGTGCTTACACATACCAATTTGCCAGCCTCATCAACTAGATTTGGATTCATTATAACAGAAAATTCTACTATAGTGGGTAAAACAGAAGGTAGTTGATGTATTTCATTTAATAAGAGTATTGAGGTAAATCTTCCAAGGCTAGTACCACTGTTCAAGAATGTCATCAAGTTCCCAGGCTCTTCTTTCTTCATGATCAATCATCTTTATTCCATGGCCTCTGTCATCATAGATTTATAATAGCTGATGTTTATCCAGGAATGTTGTCTGCTATTGCTATGCATGTTAATCAAAGTCCCCAGGCTATGTCTTAGCTCTGCATTTGTTTATAGTACTGCATCCTATCATCGTGTCCACCTAAGACAACCCTTGACATTTGTTGCTGCATCACCTGGAATCCTACTCTCTTTTCCTGGGCAAAGTAGAATAGATTACTGGTTTATTACAAAGGATATTAAAGGTTGCAAATGAAGGGCCAGATGAAGAGGTTCATGGGACAAAGTCTGGAAGGGTCCTGAGCACAGGAGCTTCAATCACTATGGAGTCTGGGATGCATCACCTCTCAACATGTATATGTGTCCTTGTTCACCAATCTGGAAGCTCCAAAGTAAGGATTTTGAATCCTTACACTAATGGGATCCTGTTACCAGTGGGCCACAGGTTTATCCTGGAATTTTGATTGCTGATATACATAAATCCTTCTAAATTTACCTAGATAATGATCTATAATAAACACAAAAGTGAATCAATTGGGTGCTGGGAGAAAATGAAAGAAAATTTTCCTAGATATCATATGTACGCATAGGGTGAGTACATAAGCATCTTAAAAATTCCCTCAATTTACAAGATTTGTTTACCAAGGTGAATACATTCTCAGAGTAAGAAGAGTATTGGAAAAGAAAAAAAAAAATTGGATGAAGTAATTTTGAGAAGTTCCAACAATGCTGCTACACTACAGCGTCCCTCATATAATGTTGCAATCCTCTATCTCCACCCAAAATTTTCAACAGTCTCAATTTCTTTTTTTCCCTAAGGAAATGCAAATCCAGTTTCTAATGATAACCAGTGGAAATATCTGACTTGCTTTTAAGAACTATTTTTCCAAACAAGTTAGCTGGCATTCATCTACACACTAACGAAACATATTCAGTTCTAACACTAAACTAACCCGAATTCACATCTGAAATCAAAGCGGTATCATATTTGACTGGGAAGAGAACTGAAACAGGTGTGAAAACACTAACGCCTCAGAGCCTCTCTACTTAAAAAAAATATTTTTCTTGACACTCATTTTCTTAAAGAATGAATGGTAGAGGATGAGTAATGAAATGAATTTGTACATCAGATACCACCAAGAGCTTCGAAGCCGTACTAAGTAAACCAAATGTGAATGTGATAAGAAGTAGAAGAACCAAAATGTCTGTTATTACATCTGAACTATACCAGGCTTCCCAAATTTCCACTGAAGTCAGAAAGTCAGGAAATTTTACCAGTAAAGGATGTGAATATTTTTGCCAGGTAGAGCTGATTAAACTCTTTCCCTGAGGAAAGACTGATACTGAGAGAAAGCTAACACTTAGGGGCAAGTAACATAAACAACAAATTTATTCAAGTAGTACTCTTTATTAAGGACTCTATTTGATCTATTTGCACCAGTGCACACATGTGCATGCACTCACGCATGGAACCCTGAAAGCCAAACCATAGAACAGTATACCACACAGCACAGGCAAAGGAGTCATTCCAGAAGGCAGATAGCCTATGGGGGAAGCTGCCAGAGGAGAAAAGCCCATTGTTTCTCTCTACCCAGCTGCTATTCACTTTCCAACCTAAACACAAAACTCACTTAATGCCTGCTGAATTCACTTTTAAATGACAATATAGATACCTCAATCTCAGCTAAATCTAATTTTATGCTCATTTCACTTTGTGGCAGCATTTTTTTTCCTTCAATGCTGCATTTTTCTTAAACAATCTCCAAACTGGCAGATTCTGACTAGCTTGTCAAAAAGGAAAAGAAAATTTATTTTCATAGGAAATTAATCAGTAGAACATTTATAAGAAGACCAAGCCAGACTAGTTTACAAATAAACAATACTTGAAGGGGGGAATTTTAATCTCATTATAACATCACCTTCCAAAGCCTAGGACACAATTGTTTAATTCTCTTTAACTCACTGTATTTAAAGTTTACTGTGGCTTATTAATTTCAGGGAAAATAAGGAAGCTAAAGATCACCTTATTTGAATAAAATAGGAAATGGGAGGTAAACCAATAATAACCTTTAATACTGTGATGAAAATAGCCTTCATGAAAAAAGGATAAACAATATTTCAGTCTAATTTACATCTGCATAAAATGTAAGCTAGAATTCAATGTGCAATAAAATATTAGTATTTTTACTGCCAGCATAATCTTAACTAATCATTTCTTATGTTATTTCTGTAGTTAACACTAAGTCATCTGCATGAAATTTGACTGAATAATGTTAGCCCAGCAACTGAAATTACAGTGGTTTTCCTCTCTTTCCAACTCACAAGATCTTTTTTCATTAATATTCTCACACATTCCTAAACTAGTCCCAAACAGTATTAGCCTCTACTCTTTTCAGAATGTCACTAACTCCAAAACAGTTTTCTCCTTAACAATCTCTTTCTTTGTAATACATAAACACATTCTTCAGGGGCACTGTAATTATCCAAAATGAGCTTTAGTACTGCAAATTACTTCAGCACCCCTATGATTTATCTGTAGTAAACACACTTTATAATATTTATATTCCCATTAAAACTGCCACTAATAATGAATCGACAGTACATAAACATTTATATGATACAGCATGGACAAATACCGGATGCCCCTATAATAGTTACCAACACTTGCTCTTCCTATCATGTTGGGAAAAACCAAACCTTGGCATTTTGCCGTGTTTATGAAAATACCTTTGAAAATGGTTCAGCACATTGCACTTCACATTTGCAACCATTTCCTTTAAAAAGATGGCATCCGTCCGTACTTATGAGGTCTGGGTTATTGCATTTTCACATTATGCATCATTACTCCAAGTAGGTGTCTTATCAGTAGCTCCAGTTGCTGTGGAGAAGATTGGAATTAAGCACTGGAAGCTTTTTATTTATTTTACATGCTTTATTCCTACAAGATTTTCTGCATATAAGCTTCTTTGTTCAACTGAGAACTGAATACACTGCCAAGGCATTGTAAAATTTACATCTTGCTTTTTCTCCTGTATTCTTTCCAAAATTGGATTGAAAACAAAGTATAGGTTTTAATTACAGCTCTGACCAACAATAGACATTTTTTCCCCCAAGCATTGGCATTTCTATCAGTGGTGAGGTTTTATAAAAGCCTAATAGGAGATGTTTACTACTTAACTGAAATCAGACTTCTAGCAATTTCTGTGTCAGCTGAAACCCGAGGTATTCCTGATAATATTCATTTAAAGATAACCATCACCAAAGTTGATCTAACTATGATAAACAAGGGCATAGAGAAATCCAAAGCAAATTTACCTTATCCCTTTAATTTCATGTAATCCAACATAATTCTTTTGCTAGCTTTCAGAGAAAAACTGAAAGAAATGTTTCAGGTTTTTCTTTTTTTTCAAGCAATTTCAAAATAGAATTTTGATTAATGTTTTATTACTTATTTCAAACCATGATGGCCTATTTTATCTTGGAGTCGAAAAATCATCTTTTTTACCTTCAAAATGTCTTAATGGCTTAAATGTTTTCAGCGAGAGCAATAGCCAAGTCTTCTGAGCAGAGGTTTAAGAAAACTGAAGAGCATAGTAAACACTGTTATGTGATTTGAGGCTAAACTAGTCAAGAAAGAAAGGGTTCCATTTTCCATTTTGTAAGATTAAATTAGTGAACAATCCTCCAACATGGGGAAAACCTTTACTCTTCTTTTCGGAATTCTTACGTCTTTGACTTCTGTGGCACCTTGAGTTCCTCTTCTTTCCCTGACCTGGCTATCTCCTATACCCAACATTTAGATATTAAAATTCCTCAGGACTCAGTCCTAGCTCTTTATTCTTTGACCATACTTTCCCCTGAGGTAATCTCATCCACTTTCAAAGCTTTAAAAACACTTAATGCTGATGACACTTAAATTTTTATGTTCAGCCCACGGCTCCTCTGAGATCCAGATTTCTACATTCAAATGTTCAATTGACATCTTGACTTAAACATTCCACAGATATCTCAAGCTTAACTCATCCAAAAGAGAATATTAAATTTCCCCAAATTTCTCATTTACTGTACATTTTCTGGCTCAATTAATTAACAAGATCACACTTTACCCCAGTGTCCCTAGCAAAATAGTAATAACAATAATAACAACAACAATAATAAAGTAGGATGCATCAACATCAGTAAATTCTGTCCATTCTAGCTCCAAAGTACACTTAAAATTGGCTCGATTATCTCCATTTCTACCACCACCAATCTATTCAAAAACATCATTAATCCTGTCTTCCAAATTCCATGTCCCCCTTCCACCAATTCTTCTTATTCTGTATAATAGCAAAAGTGGTATTTAAAAATATATAGTGAACTGTATATCAATTTCCTATTTCAATCCTCCACCTGCTTCCCAAAAACATTACAAATATAAGTCAAACTCATTGTCAAGACCTAAGAAGCCCTCCATGATCTCACCCCTGCCTACCTTATCAAACTTCACTTTCTTCTTTGCTCACTACATTTCAACCACCCTCACTTCCTCTCTCTCCCAAAACAAGTCATCCAAGAGCCTAAAGTCAAGCTCCATCCTTTATCTAGAATATTTCATCTTCTACTCTTAGCCAGCATAACTTCTCTTCAACCAGAGCTCAGTCAAGTCCTCTGAGATGCTTTTCCTAACTATTCACCCTCAAGTAGATCCAACACCCCCTCCTCCTTTATTCTTTCACACAGCTTATTTTATACTTCATAGCAATTATCACAATTATGTTGCTTATATTTTTATTGTCTTGACCTCTCACTTCCTGTTTCAAAGTTCCTTGATCTTATTGTTCATTGTGCTATCCCTAACCCCTGCCATGACACCTAATATATTATAGGTATTCAATGATGCTTCACAACTTTTGTTTTCTTTCACTTAGGTTAGCTCCTGAAATATAAGGAAGTCCTGATAGTTATCAGAAAGTCCTGACTATTATTCAGCAGAGGGGATGTCTCAAGGAAAGCAAATAAGGAGTTTGCATCAGACAAAACAAAACTGGTGTTTAAAAAAAAAAAAAGACTGAGATATAAGAAGAAATGATGAACAAATAAAGAGGTAAAATAATAGGATCTGTACATAAATACTGACCAGATAAAATAACAAATCTAAGAATTCAAAGAGATAAAGAATTAGAATATATGACAAATATATCAATTGCTACATTAAATGTAAAGGACATAATAATGATAAAAGAATCACCAAGAAACTTTAATTTAAAATATGTATGTAATCAATAATGTGACTTAAAATGTATAAATTTATAAAATAAAGGACTACAAGGAGTAAAAGCCAAATGTACAGTCAGTGGAAGCATATATAAACTCAAGAAAGATGTAGAGGGAAAAAGTTGACTTAGTGTGTATCAGAGCACCCAACATTGCAAGTTAAATTCTTCTAAGAACAAGCAGAACAATTATAAAAGTTGAACCAAATTCCATACCATAAAGCAAGCATCAATAAACATGAAAGTAATCATAAGGTTTATGATCTTTGCCAACTATCAACAATCAAAATATAATTAGAAAATCCCCATATGTTTGAACATTATAAAAACATATGTCAAAAGGAAATCAAGAGAATTTTAAAAATATACTGAGCTGACAACAATGAAAAATATAACATCAAATTTTGAAGTATGGCATAGAAAATAAAATAAATATATACATATAAAAAGAAGAATGATGAATGGCTTAAATGTAATGATTTCAGCATCCATCTCAGGAAATTATGGAAAGAACAGGGGGAAAAAAGGCAGAAAGAATGAACTATTAGAGAAAAAGAGCAAACACTGATGATGATGAAATAAAATGGTAACTATAATACAGAAGACAAACAGAGCCAAAATTTGGAAGATTAATATCATGTGAATATATATATATATATATATATATATATATGGACTGACCAAAAAATAAAAAGTTAATTCATATCAAGAATAAAATAGGGTAAGCATAAATAAGTCTTACAGATATTAAAAAGATATTAAGTGTATAATTTTATTTCTATAAATTTGGAATTCAGTAAATACTGTGCTAGAAAATTCCTACAAAAAATACAACATACAAATTTGCCAAAAGAAGTAATAAACTGAGATTAAAATAATGGAACTGAACCAGTAACATAAAGCTTTCTCTAAAACAAACTACAGGCCCAACTCACTTTACTGGCAAGTTTAAGGAAAAACTCACTTAAATCCTACAGACTTCCAGAGAACAGAAAAATGGGTTAAACTCTAATTCAGTATATCAAACTAGTATTTCCTTGATATCAAAACCAAATAAAAAGAGTATAAGAGTAAATATAGTCCAATCTCATTTTGAATGTAGATGCAAATATCTTTCAAAAGTATTGGCAAATTGAACCAAGCAACTGGTAAAAAGGATCATTTATCATGATCAAGTTGGTTTATAGCAGAAATGCAAAGTTAGCTTAATATTAGAAAAGCAATGTAATTGGACACTGACAGATAAAAAAGGAAAAAAAACTCTACAAAAAGAAGAAAATGACTAGATCATTATATCCCAAATTCAGTTAAGTGCAGATAGAATTAATTATTACACAGTGTATTTGCTTTTAATAACTTCCTTTTAATTATGGCATATAATCATTCTATTTTTCATTTATTATAATGATATTGGATTTCAATTTCCAATACACTAATTTTAATTCTTAAAAAGTTACTGATTTTAAAAAATGGCAGTAAATTAGAAGAAAGATAGTCATACCAGTGTACACAGATATGAACAATGTAACTGGCAATAAATCCTAACAATGCAAAGAGGGAGAGGAAAATAACTCCAAATAGATGAGAAAATACATGAGAGCCTCAGGAAAGAGCTTAGCATGTTGCTCTGAAGTGTTGGAAGATGAGGCAAAGAGCATCTATAGGGGAAAGAGAAATGAAAAAGTAAAAATATTTTGAAAGGCTCTAATATAAAAAGGTGGAGGAGCAAATGGCAGGAAACTGAAAAGGAATTAACAGGAAGGCAGAAGAAGAACCAGGATAGTGTTGCATCATTGCAGCCAAGGAAAAAGTGTTTCAAGAAGGGAATGATCAACTGTGTTCAAAAGTATCAACTGGATTCAACAACTGCATGTCATTCCTGTCCTCAGCAAAAGAAATGATCCTGTGGGAGGTTTCTGATAAATCTTTGGATTTTAGATGAATGAAAAAAATGGTTCTTAGGGGTGCCTAGGTGGCTCAGTCAGTTTCTGCTCTGACTTTGGCTCAGGTCATGATCCCAAAGTCCTGCTTAGGGCTTCCTGCTCAGCAGGGGGCCTGCTTCTTCCTCTCCCTCTTCCTGCTGATCCCCTGCTTGTGTCTGTTTCTCTGTCAAATAAATAAAATATGAAAGAAAGAAAGAAAGAAAGAAAGAAAGAAAGAAAGAAAGAAAGAAAGAAAGAGAGAGAGAAAGAGGAAGAAAGAAAGAAGGAGGAAGAAAGGAAGAGGGAGGGGTCGATCTTAGGCAGAAGGTTGGTCTTAATCTCTCCACAATTATGGCCCAATTTTTCAGAGAAATGTATTCTTCCAAACTTATTTCTCTGAAAATGGATTGCTTAAAAGGATCATAATTTCTTTTTTTTTTTTTTTTTAAGATTTTCTTGAGAGAGAGAGAGAAGGAAAGAAAGCATGAGCAGAGGGAGCGGCAGAGAGAGAGGGAGAAGCAGACTCCCCACTGAACAGGAAGCCCGAAGCCCAATGCTGGGCTCAATCCCAGGACCTTGGAATCATGACCTGAGCCAAAGGCAAACACTTAACTGACTGAACCACTTACATGCCCCCACAATTTATTTATAACTAATTATTCATGTTTTCCTTTGACAGCATATTAACATTGCTTTACTAGTTGTCTGATCCTGGCAACTTATTTGTCTGAGATTTAGTTTCCTCTTTTGTCAAGTAGCAGAAATGATACAGTACATATTTTTTGTCAAGTTTTAGTTAATGTCCAAACTTTGATTGGCAAAAAGCAGATAAATGGCTTCGATTCTCAAAATGTTCCAGCAGGACTTCCCTTATCTTACCACTGTGTCCCATTTCCCTTCCCTAAACCATCAGGAAAAACTTAGTCTAAGGATTTCACCTTCAACATGGCACACTTATTCATGGGCTTACACAACCAGTACCATACGGAATCAGTGTTTGACTACAAAGCAATCTGTTGTGGTCTTAGAATTCCAAAAATAACTAATGCTTAATAAAACACCTTAGAAAAAAAATGAATTTAAACAAACTTTATACTGCAATATTGTTAAATTGGTTAAAAAACATCCTATTTAACCTACAGATTTCAAACAGCACAAAGGTAACTATAAAATTCTTTTGAAATCACAAGGAGAAGGAATTAAATAATCCAAAATGTAACTATACTTTAAATTCAAGTATAATTTTTATAAAACAATACAGACATTATATGGTACAGTTTGACATTATGTAACCCACAAGTCTATTATAAAATAAATATTTCTATCACCCCAGAAAGTTCCCATATACCCCCTTCCACTCAATCTAGTGGCTCCTATCAACGAAGGACCAATGTTCTTTTGTCCTATTTTATTTTTTTGAAGTTAATTTTAATTTCAGTATCATTAACATACAGTGCTATTTACTTTCAGGTGTACAATATTGTGATTCAACAATTCTATACACTACTCAGTGTTCAACATAATAAATGTACTCTTTAACTCCCATCACCTATTTCACCCATTTGCCCCACCCACCTCCCCTCTAGTAATCAGCACTTTGTTCTCTATATTTAAGTGTCTGGTTTTTTTTTGGGGGGGGGGGGCACCTGGTGACTCAGTCAGTTAAGCATCTGACTAGATTTCAGCTCAGGTCATGATCTCAGGGTCGTGAGGTCCAGCTGTGAGTCAGGCTCTACACTCAGAGGGGAGTCTGACTGAGATTCTCTCTCTCCCTCTGCCCCCCCACCACTCCACATAAAATAAACCTTTTTTTAAGAGTCTGTTTCTTGTTTTCTCTTTGTTCCCTTTGTTTCTTAATTTCCACATGACTGAAATCATATGATATTTGCCTCTCTCTGATTTATTTTACTTAACATATCCTCTAGCTCCATCCATGTCATTTCAAATGCATGACATCATTCGTTTTTATGGCTGTGTAATATTCCATAGTGTGTGTATGTACCATCTTCTTTATCCATCTGTTGATGGATACTTGGGAAGCTTCCATAATTTGGCTATTTTAAATAGTGCTACTGTAAACATATAAGCTTTTAATTAGATTTTTTGTATGTTTGGATATACACACATTAGAGTGATTCCTAGATTATAGGGTAGTTCTATTTTTAAGTTTTTAAGGAGCCTCTATACAGTTCTCCACAGTCACTGCACCAGTTTGCACTCCCATCAACAGTACGAGGGTTCCTATTTCTCCACATCCTTGCCAACACTTGTTATTTTTTGTGTTTTTTTTTAAATTTTATCCATTCTGAAAGGTATGTAGTGATATATCATTATAGTTTTGATTTGCATTCCCTTGATGATCAGTGAGGTTGAGCATCTATTTGTGTGCCTACTGACCATCTCAATGTCTTCTTTGGAGAAATATATGTTCATGTCTCCTGCCCATCTTTAGTAGGATTTGGGGTTTTGGGGTGTGTTCAGTTTTATAAGTTTTTTATATATTTTATTTTATTTTATTTTTCTCAAGGCTTTATTAGCTTACTATTTGACCTGTTTATGCTCTTCTACAATCTAATCCATATGCTGGAATCAAATACTTAAAATCAGTAAAATGATTTGTAGGAACTGTTTGAAGTCCTAAAGCTCTCCAAATTCTTTTTAATAAGCTAAAATTTTCTTCCCCATAGATACTGAAGAGTATATTTTTGCTAGAATTAAATCAACATAACATATTCACCATCACTTGGCTGTTTTTTATATATTTTAGATATTGGCTCTTTATTATATATGTAATCTGCAAATATTTTCTCCCACTCCACAGTTTGCCTTTTCATTTTATTGTTTCCTTTGCTGTGCAGAAGTTTTTAATTTTGATGTACTCTCAATAGCTTATTTTTGTTTTTACTTCCCTTGTCTTAGGAGACATTTTAAAAAATGTTGCTATGGCCAGCATCAGAGAAAATACTGCCTGAGCTCTCTTCTAAGACTTTTATGGTTTCAGGTTTCACATTTAGGTCATTAATCCATTTTGAGTTTATTTTTGTGTATGGTGTAAGAAAAGTGGTTCAGTTTCATTTTTTGCACACAACTGTCCAGTTATCCCAACACCATTTGTTGATGAGACTTTCTTTTTCCCATTGCTTGTCATAGGTAAGTTGACTACATAACTGTGTGTTTATTTCTGGGTTTATTTACTATTCTGTTCTATTGATCTCTATCATCTATTTCTGTGCCGGTACCATACTGTTTTGATTAATATAGTTTTGTAATATAACTTGAAGTCCAGAATTGTGATGCTTCAGCTTTGCTTTTCTTTTTCAAAACTGCTTAACTATTTGAGATCTTTTGTGGTTCTATACAAATTTTAGAATTATTCGTTCTGGTTCTGTGAAAAATTCTGTTGGTATTTTGATAGGCATTGCACTAAATATGTAAATTGCCTTAGGTAGTATAGACATTTTAGCAATATTTGTTGTTCCAATTCATGAGCATGGAATGTCTTTCTATTTATTTGTGTCATCTTCATTTTCTTTCATCACTGTTTTATAGTTTTCAGAGTACAGTTCTTGTACTTCTTTGTTAAGTTTATTCCTAGGCATTTTATTATTTTTGGTGCAATTATAAATGGGATTTCTTAAAATTTCTCTTTCTGCTGCTTCATTATTAATGTATAGAAGTGCGACATTTCTATACATTGATTTTGTATTCTGCAATCTTACTGGATTCATTTATCAGTGCTAGCAGGTTTTTGGTGGAGTCTTTAGGGCTTTCTATGTACAGTATCATGTCATCTGCAATCAGTGAAAGTTTTACTTCTTCCTTACCAATTTAGATGCCTTTTATTTCTCTTTGTTGTTTGATTGCTTTAACTAGGACTTCCAGTTCTCTGTTGAATAAAAGTGGTGCAGAGGACATCCTTGTCTTGTTTCTGACCTTAGGGGAAATACTTTCAGGATTTCCCCATTGAGTATGATGTTAGCTGTTGGTTTTTCATAAATGGCCTTTATTGTGTTGAAGTATGTCCCTTCTAAAACTACGTTGTTGAGGGTTTTAATCATGAATGGATGTTGTACTTTGTCAAATTTTTTTTCTGTGTCCATTGAAATGATTATATTGTTCTTATCCTTTCCCTCACTGATGTGATGTATCATATTGATTGAGAATACTGAACCAACCTTGCAACCCAGTAATAAATCCCACTTTATCATGGTGAATGATTTTTTTTAATGTATTGTTGGATTTGGTGTGCTACTAGTTTGTTGAGGATTTCTGCATTTATGTTCATCAGAGATATTGGCCTACAGTTCTACTTCTTTTTTTGTGTGTGGTATTTCTCTCTGATTTGGGTATCTTGGTAATGCTGGCCTCATAGAATAAATTTGGATGTTTTCTCTCCTTTTCTACTTTTTGAAATAGTTTTAGAAGAATAGGTATTAATTCTTCTTTAAATATTTGATAACATTTGCCTCTGACTCTGTCTGGTCCTGGACTTCTGTCTGTTGGGAGTTTTTTGGTTACTGATTCTATTTCATTGCTGGTAATCAGTCTAAATTTTCTATTTCTTCTTGCTTTAGTTTTGATAGGCTATATGTATCTAGGAACTTATCCATTGCTTCTAGGTTGTCCCAATTTTTTGGCATATAATTTTTTATAATATCCTCTTTAAATTGTTTGTATGTCTGTGGTTTTCATTATTCTCCTCTTTCATTTTATCTGTCTCCTCTTTCATTTTGTCTGTCTCCTCATTCATTATTTGAGCCCTCTTTTTTTTTTTTTTTTTTTTGGATGAGTCTGGCTGAAGGTTTACGAATTTTATTAACTTTTTTCAAAGAACCAGCTCCAGGTTTCATTGATCTATTGTTTGTTTTTTGTTTTTTAGTTTCTATATCACGTATTTCTGCTCTAATCTTTATTATTTCCTTTGTTCTACTGATGCTGGGGTTTTTTTGGTTGTTATTGTTCTTTTTCTACTTCCTTTAGGTGTAAGGTTAGGTTATTTTTGAGATTTCTCTTTTCTTGAAGTAGTCCTCTAAGGCTATAAACTTTTTCTCTCTTAGAACCAGTTTTATTGCATGTCAAAGATTTTGGACCCCTGTGTTTTTATTTTCATGTAATTTTTTATTTCTCCTTTGATTTCATGATTGACCCATTCATTGTTTGGTAGCATGTTAGTTAACTTCCATGTATTTGTTCTCTGTTCATATCTTTTCTTGTGGTTGACTTCTAATTTTATATATAGCACCTGGTCAGAAAAAATACATGGTATAACTTTAATCTTTTTTAACTTGTCAAGACTTGTTTTGTGGCCTCATATGTTATCTATTCTGGAGAATGTTCCATATGCACTTGAAAAGAATGTGTATTCTTTTGTTTTAGGATGGAATATTCTGAATGTATCTGTTAGATCCATGTAGTCCAGTGTGTCATTCAAAGCAACTATTTCCTTATTTATTTTTTTAAAGATTTTATTTATTTATTTGATAGAGAGAGGGAGACAAGCAGGAGGAGTGGGAGAGGGAGAAGGAGACTTCCTGCTGAGCAGGGAGCCCGATACAGGGCTTGATCCCGGGACCCTGGGATCATGACCTGAAACAAAGGCAGATGCTTAACAACTAAGCCACTTAGGCAACCCCCACTATTTCCTTACTGATTTTGCTTTATGATCTGTCCATCGATATAAGTGGAGTATTTAAGTCTCCTACTGTTGTTTTACTATTCATTAGCTCATTTATGTTTGTTATTAACTGTTTTGTTGTTGTGGGGTTTTTTTTTTTGTGCTCTCAGATTTGAAGCATAAATATTTACTATTGTTTTATCTTCTTGATGGATTGTCCCCTTTATTTTTATATAGTCTCTTTGTCTCTTATTACACTCTTTGTCTTTTACAGACTATTTGGCCTTATATAAGTATTACTACCCCAGCTTTCTTTTGATATACATTTGCATGATAAGTATTTCTCCATTCCCAGGTGTCTAGATATGAAAAGAGTCTCTTGTATGCAGCATATAGATGCATCTTGTTTTCTTGTTATTAATTTTTTTATTATCAACTCTGTCACTTTATATCTTTGATTGGAGCATGTAGTCCACTTACTTTCAAGCTAATTACTGATAGATGTATTTATTACCATTTTGTTACTCTTTTGTGACTGCTTTTATAGATTTTCTCTGATCATTTCTTCTATTGCTCTCTTTCATGGTTTTCTGGCTTTCTTTAGTGATATACTTGAATTCCTTTCTCTTAATTTTTTGCACATCTATTGCTGGTTTTTGATTTGTGGTTACCATTAGGTTTGTATATAGTATCTTCTGCATATAACAGTTTATATGAAGTTGATAATTGCTTAAATATGAACCCATTCTTTCCTTCTTTCTCCATGCTCCACCATATGTTAGGTATATAGTGTCATAGTTTACATTCTTTTTTGCACTGATGTGTTATCTAGTTATATCCATGGGATGAAATAAGGTTAGGGCCCTCCTACTCTGCCATCTTCCCTGGAAGTCCCTTATAAACACTTTTTTTATTTTTGCTTATTCTTTTTTGCCTATTCTAAAATTATACTAAAAAGTGTAAATGAACACTTTTATGATTGACTTCTTCTATTCAGCATAATGGTTTTCAAACTTATCCATGTGTTAAAAATGTACAAATAGTTCTTTCATTTTATTTCCAAGTAGTATTTTTTATTGTATAAATTCAACTCATTTAGCTATTCACTTGTAGATGAACATCTAAGATATTTTTAGTTTGAGGCTATTAAAATAAAATTGTTATGAACATTCTTATGCAATTCTTATTTTTGTCAACGTATGTTTTTATTTCTCTTGGATAACTGAGTAGAAGTAGAACTGCTCCACAGTGTAAATGTAACTTTGAAAAATACTGCCAGAAAGAGTCCAAGATGATGGAGGAGTAAGAGACCTTAGTTTCGTCTGGTCCCAGGAACTCAGCTAGATAACGATCAAGTAATTCTGAACACCTGCAAACTAAACTGGAGATCTAAGAAAAGAATAGCAGCAACTCTACAAATAGAAAAGTGACAACCTTCTGCAAGGTAGGAAGGTGAGGAGAAGTGAATCCAAGGCCATATATAGGAAGATAGACAGCAAGGGGAGAGAGCCTCCTTCAGCAGGCTACTGGCAAGTGATATAGCAGCAGAGTACAAAATCGGAATTTACAGAAGTCTGCTCTGGTGAGGGATGTTGCTCAAGCTGCTAAGCAGGAACAGATCCCTACCTGGCGCAGCGTGATCTCAGGATTTCCGGGAGTCACATGAAAACTGGGGGTGCATGAGTGTGGCAGAGATCCCAGGCACTGCAGTGGGGAAGCTAGCTGCAAAGTGGGAACCCAGGAGTGGACTGTCAGCGCAGGGTTGCCATTACCATGAACGGTGGCACAGGCAACTGCTCTCTGAGCAGGGACACAAAAAGCAGCAGACCAGAGAGACCTCCAATAATCTCCTGGGAGGAGCAGCCTGGGAGCACACCACAGCAGTCTGCAGGGTTTGGGAGATTCCAAACAGGGTCGCATGCCTGAATTAGATGCGCACTGTCACAAGTTAGGTGAGCACAGAGTGCAGCTGGAGACCAGGGAGAAAGGAGTGATTGACTGCTTTTCTCTGAGGGCCTGCTGAGGAGTGGGGCCCCAAGCTCTCGGCTCCGGTGCCAGAGATTGGAAGGCCACCATTTTCATTCTCATCCTCTAAAGCTGTGCAGAAAGCCTGTAGGGAACAAAAGCCACATAGAGCAAACCAGAGCTGATTACATAGCCTGGCCACCAGCAAGGGCAATGCAAATCCACTTGGTGCAAAGACACATGCGAGTCAATGTAATAGGCTCCTCCACCAGAAGATCAGCAAGAACATCAAGCCAAGACAAAATTTACTGATCACAGAACTGCAAAACTCCAACGCTAAGGAAATATAGCACATAGAACTCATGGCTTTTCTCCATGACTGTTTAGTCTTTCAACTTTAATTTTTTTTATTTTACATTTTTAACTTTAACTTTTCCTCTTTCCTTTTCAACCAATTTCTTATTTTATCAACATCTTTTTAAAGTCTTTTTAAATTTTCAGGTGCCTAGGTGCCTCAGTTGGTTAAGTGACTGTGTTCAGTTCAGGTCATGATCTAGTTCCATGATCAGTTCCATGATCTAGTCAGGCATCGGGCTCCCAGCTCCATGGGGAGTCTGCTTCTCCCTCTGACCTTCTCTACTCTTATGTTCTCTCTCACTCTTGTCTCTCTCTCTCTCAAATAAATAAATAAAATCTTAAAATAAAATAGAATAAAATCTTTTTAAATTTTCATTTGTATAGTTACCTTCTATTCCTCCATTGTATTTAATCTTATTTGTGTGTATGTATGTGTATATATATACACATATACATATATATGTATATGTGTATATACATATATATATATGTTTTTCTTTAAAATTTTGGGATGCAGTTTCTTCTAAAAGGCCAAAATACACACAAAATCTAGTATATGGCTCTTCTAGTCACCCATCTGATCATATTCTCTTTTTTTTCTTCTTCTTCTTCCTTTTTGTTGTTGTTTGGTGTTTTGTTTTTTTTGTTTTGTTTTTTATGCTGTTAAAGTCTTTCTTAATCTTCATCTTTACACTTATATTCCATCCTTTCAATGTATTTAATTTTATTTTTGTATATTTAAGTTTTTCTTTTTTTATAATTTTGAGATATAGCTTCCTCTAACAAACTGTCCAAAATACACTCAGGACATAGTTTATTGTTCTGTTCTGTTCACCTGTATGTTTATATCTCTTCCTTTTTATTGTTTTTTTTTTCCTTTCTCTTTTGTTGTCTTTTAATTTCCATTATTACAATTATATCCTATCCTTTCACTGCATTTAATTGTATTTTGTACATATACAAGTTTTTCTTTCTCTACAATTTGGGATTTAGTTTTCTAAAAAAACAGACCAAAATACACAGAGAATCCAGTGTATTACTCTATTCTGCTCACCTGTCTGATCATATTCTCTCTCCCCACCCCCGGTTTCGAGTCTCTTCTGATTTGTTTAGTGTATATGTCTCTGGAGTTGTTGTTGCCATCTTAGTATTTTGTTCTCTCATTCATCTATTCTTCCCTAGACAGAATAATAAGGAGGAAAAACTCACCTCAAAAAAAGAGAACAAGAGCAATACTGACTGCCAGGGACTTAATCAATATGGACATTGGTAAGATTTCAGAACTAGAGTTCAGAATAACAATTATAAATAAACTAGCTGGCTTGAAAAAAAGCATAGAAGACACTAGAGAATACCTTTCTGGATAAATGAAAGAACCAAAATCTAACCAAGTCAAAATAAAAAAGGCAATTAAAAAGATGCAATAAAAAAAATGGAGGCTCTGGGCGCCTGGGTGGCTCAGTGGGTTAAGCTGCTGCCTTTGGCTCAGGTCATGATCTCAGGGTCCTGGGATCGAGTCCCGCATCGGGTTCTCTGCTTGGCGGAGATCCTGCTTCCCCCTCTCTCTCTCTCTGCCTGCCTCTCCATCTACTTGTGATCTCTCTCTGTCAAATAAATAAATAAAATCTTTAAAAAAAAAAATGGAGGCTCTAACTGCCAGAATAAATGAGGCAGACAAGAGAATTAATTATACAGAAGACCAAATGATGGAGAACAAAGAAGCTGAGAAAAAGAGAGATAAACAACTACTGGATCACAAGGGGAGAATATGAGAGATAAGTGATACTATAAAGCAGAACATTATTAGAATAATTGGGATCCCAGAAGAAAAGGAAAGTGGGGGCAGGGCATAAGGTATACTCAAGCAAATTCTAGCAGATAACTTCCCTAATCTGGAGAAGGAAACACGCATCAAAATCCAGGAGACATAGAGAACCCCCCTCAAAATCAATAAAAATAGGCCAACAACACTGACATCACAGAAACAAAGAAAGAATCCTGAAAGCAGCTCGGGACAAGAGGTTTGTAACCTATAAGAATGGAAACATTAAATTGGCAGCAGACCTATACATGGAGACCTGGCAGGACAGAAAGGACTGGCATGACATATTCAGGTTCTAAACAAGAAAAATATCAAGTCAAGATTACTCTATTCAGCTAGGATGATATTCAAAATAGGAGTGATAAAAAAACTTCCAGGAAAAACAGAAACGAAAAGAATTTGTGATTACCAAACCAGCCATACAAGAAATACTAAAAGGGGTTCTCTAAGCAAAGAGAGAACACAAAAGTAACACAGACCAGAAAAGAACAGAGAAAATATACAGTGATAGTCAATTTACAGGCAATACAATGGCACTAAATTCATATCTTTCAGTAGTTACTCTGAATGTAAATGGGCTAAATGCCCCAATCAAAAGACACAGGATATCAGACTAGATAAAAAAGCAAGATCCATCAATATGCTGTCTGCAAAAGACTCATTTTAGACCCAAAGACACCTCCAGATTTAAAGTGAGGGGGTGGAAAACTATTTTTCATGCTAATGGACATCAAAAGAAAGCTGGGTGGTAATTACATTCTATCAAACAAATTAGATTTTTAAACCAAAGATTGTAATAAGAAATGAGACGGACACTGTATCATAATTAAAAGGTCTATTCAACACGAAAATTTAACAAATGTTAATATTTATGCCCCTAAGATGGGAGTAGTCAATTATATAATCAATTCATAAGAAAATCAAAGAAACACATCACTAATAATACAATAATAGTAGGGGACTTTAACACTCCCCCCCCCCCCCACTGCAAAGGACAGATCATCTAAGGAGAAGATCAACAAGGAAATAAGGGCTTTGAATGACACTGGACCAGACGGACTTCACAGATATATTCAGAACATTCTATCCCACAGCAACAGAATACACATTCTTTTCGAATGCACATGGAATATTCCCCAGAATGGATCACATCCTATATCACAAATCAGGTCTCAACTGGTACCAAAAGATTGGGATAATTCCATGCATATTTTCAGTCTAGAATGTTTGGAACTGGAACTCAATGACAAAAGGAAAGTTGGAAAGAATTCAACTACATGGAGCCTAAAGAATATCCTACTAAAGAATGAATGGGTCAATCAAGAAATTAAAGAAGAATTAAAAGGAATCATGGAAATAAATGCAAATGAAAACACAATTGTTCAAAATCTTTGGGATGCAGCAAAGGCAGTCCTAAGAGGGAAGTACAGAGCACTACAAGCCTTTCTCAAGAAACAATAAAGGTCTCAAATGTACAACTTTACCTTACACCTAAAGGTGCTGGAGAAAGAATAACAAATAAAGCCTATACCCAGCAGAGAAGAGAAATGATAAAGATTAGAGCAGAAATCAATGAAATAGAAACTGAAAGAATAGTAGAACAGAGCAACAAAACTAGGAGCTGGTTCTTTGAAAGAATTAAGAAGACTGATAAACCCCTGGCCAGATTTATCAAAAAGAAGAGAAAGGGGGCATCTGGGTGGCTCAGTGGGTTAAGCCGCTGCCTTCGGCTCAGGTCATGATCTCAGGGTCCTGGGATCGAGTCCCGCATTGGGCTCTCTGCTTAGCGGGGAACCTGCTTCCCTCTCTCTCTCTCTCTGCCTGCTTCTCTGCCTACTTGTGATCTCTCTCTGTCAAATAAATAAATAAAATCTTAAAAAAAAAAAAGAAGAGAAAGGACCCAAATAAATAATGAAAGAGGAGAGATCACAATCAACAACAAAGAAATACAATTATAAGAACATATTATGAGCACCTATATGCCCACAAATTAGGCAACCGGGAAAAAATGGATGCATTCCTGGAGATGTATAAACTACTAAAACTGAATCAGAAAACCTGAAAAGACCCATAACCAGCAAGGAAATTGAAGGATTAATTAAAAAATCTCCCAACAAACAAAAGCCTAGGGCCAGATGGCTTCCCAGCAGAATTCTACCAAACATTTAAAGAAGAACTAACACCCATTATTCCAAAGCTATTTCAAAAAATCAAAATTGAAAGAAAATGTCCAAATTCTTTCTATGAGACCAGCATTACCTTGATTCCCAAACCAGACGAAGACCCCACCAAAAAGGAGAATTACAGACTAATATCCCTGGTGAACATGGATGCAAAAATTCTCACCAAAATACGAATAGGATCCAACAGTACATTAAAAGGATTATTCACCACAACGAAGTGGGATTTATTTCTGGGCTGCCAGGCTGATTTAACAAATGCAAATCAATCAATAAATTTATTTTACATAATAAAAGAAAGGACAAGAACCCTATGATCCTCTCAACAGATAGAGAAAAAGCATATGACAAAGTACAGTATCCTTTCTTGATTAAACTCTTCACAGTGTAGGGACAGAGGGTACATACCTCAGTATCATAAAAGCCATCAATGAAAATCCCACAGCAAATATCATTCTCAATGGGTAAAAACTGAGACCCTTTCTCTTAAGGACAGGAACACAACAGGGATTGCTTTTCAGAATAGTACTAGAAGTCCTAGCCTCAGCAATCAGAAAGCAAAAAGAAATAAGGCATCTGAATAGGCAAAGAAGTCAAACTCTCACTCTTTGCAGATGGCATGATATTCTATGTGGAAAATGCAAAGGACTCCAAACTTGCTAGAATTCATACAGGAATTCCTCAACATGGCAGGATATAAAATTAATGCACAGAAATCAGTTGCATTCCTATACACTAACAATGACACAGAAAAAAGAGAAACTAAGGAATCGATCCTATTTACAACTGCACCCAAAACCATAAGATACCTGGGGAAAAACCTAGCCAAAGAGGAAAAGGATCTGTACCCTGAAAACTATAGAACTCTCATGAAAGAAATTGAGGAAGACATGAAGAAATGGAAAAACGTTCTATGTTTACAGATTGGAAGAACAAATATTATTAAAATGTCTAAGCTACCTAGAGCAATCTATACATTCAATGCAATCCCTTTTTTCATAGAGATAGAACAAATAATCCTAACATTTATGTGGAACCAGAAAAGACCCCAAATAGACAAAGGAATGCTGAAAAGGAAAACCAAAACTGGTGGCATCACAATACTAGACTTCAAGCTCTATTAGAAAGCTGTAATCATCAAGACAGTATGGTACAGGCACAGAAACAGACACATAGATCAAAGGAACAAAAATAGAGAACCCAGAAATAGACCCTCAACTCTATGGTCAACTAATCTTTGACATAGCAGGAACCCTATGATCCTGCAATTGCACTACTGTGTATTTACCCCAAAGATACAGATATGGTGAAAAGAAGGGCCATCTCTACCCCAATATTCATAGCAGCAATGGCCACATTCACCAAACTGTGGAAAGAACCAAGATGCCTTTCAACAGACAATGGATAAAGAAGATATGGTCCATATATACAATGGAGTATTATGCCTCCATTAGAAAGGATGAATACACACCTTTTGTATCAACACGGGATGGGTCTGGAAGAGAATATGCTGAGTGAAATAAGTCAAGCAGAGAGAGTCAATTATCATATGGTTTCACTTACTTGTAAAGCATAAGGAATAACACAGAGGATATTGGGAGATGGAGAAGTGAGTGAGGGTAAATCAGAGGGGGAGATAAACCATGAGAGACTGTGGACTCTGAGAAACAAACTGAAGGCTTTGGAGGGGAGGGGTGGTTGGGGATTAGGTGAGCCTGGTGGTGGGTATTATGGAGGGCACCTATTGCATGGAGCACTGGGTGCAATGCATAAGCAATGAATTTTGGAACACTGAAAGAAAGAAAGAAAGAAAGAAAGAAAGAAAGAAAGAAAGAAAGAAAGAAAGAGAAAGAAAGAAAGAAAGAAAGAAAGAAAGAAAGAAAGAAAGAAAGAAAGAAATATTTGACAGAAAAAAGACAGTCTCTTCAACAAATGGTGTTGGGCAAATTAACCAGCCACATGCAGAAGAATGAAACAGAACTATTTTCTTACACCATACACAAAAACAGACTCCACATGGATGAAAGACCTAAATGTGAGATAGGAATCCATCAAAATCCTACAAGAGAATGGCAGCAACCTCTTCAACTCTGGTCAACAGCAACTTCTTGCTAGACATGTCTCCAAAGGCAAGGGAAACAAAGGCAAAAATGAACTACTGGGACTTCATCAAGGTAAAAAGCTTCTACACAGCAAAGGAAACCACAAGACAACCAACAGAATTGGAGAAAATATTTGAAAAAGATGTATCAGATAAAGGGCTAGTATCCAAGATCTATAAAGAACTTATCAAACTCAACACTCAAAGAACAAATAATCCAGTCAAGAAATGGGCAGAAGACATGAACAGTCATTTCTCCAAAGAAGACATAGAAATAGCCAATAGACACAGGAAAAAGTGCTCAACATCACTTGGCAACAATGAGATACCACCTTACACCAGTCAGAATGGCTAAAATTAACCATTTGGGAAATGACAGATGTAGGTGAGAATGCAGAAAAAAGGGAACCCTCTTACACTGTTGGTGGGAATGCAAGGAGGTTCCTCAAAAAGTTGAAAATTGATCTACCCTATGACCCAGCAACTGCACTGCTAGGTATTTACCCCAAAGATACAAATGTGATCAAAATGGCACATGCACTGCAATGTTTATAGCAGCACTGTCCATAAGAGTCAAGCTATAGAAAAAGCCCAGATGTCCATTGACAGATGAATAGAGAAAATGTGAGAGAGAAGACACACACACACACACACACACACACATATGGGGGGTGGGGGGGATTACACAGCCATCAAAAAGAATTATATCTTGCCATTTGCAAGGACATTGATGGAACTAGAGGGTATTATGCTAAGTGAAATAAGTCAGTCAGAGAAAGACAATTATCATATGATCTCACTGATATGTGAAATTTAAGAAATGAGGCAGAGGATCATAAGGGAAGAGAGAAAAAAATGAAACAAGATGAAACCAGAGAGGGAGACAAACATTAACAGACTTTTAATCATAGGAAAAAAACTGAGGGTTGCTAGAGGGGAGAGGGGTGGAGGAACAGGGTAACTGGGTGATGGACACTGGGGAGGGTATGTATGGTAATGAGCACTGGGTATTATATAAGACTAATGAATCACAGACCTGTACCCCTGACACTAATAATACATTATATGTTAATTAACTGAATTTAATTTTTTAGAAACTGCCAAATGGCTTTCCAAATTAGTTGTATCATTTTTACATACCAATCTCTAATCAGTGTTCCAGTTGCTTGAATACTTGTCAATATTCACTCATGTCAACCTTCTAAAATTATGTTAAAATTAATCACTGGTTTCAGTTTCATAAGCCTAATGACAAATGATTTTGAATATTTTTTCATGTGCTATTTATCCCTTCATAAATGTTCAGGTCTTTTGCCCATTTATTTAAAAATGGGTTTAAAATTTTTTAAATCGATTTTTAAAAGTTCTTTACATAGTCTGAAGTCCAACATCAGATATATGTATCATAAATATTTTCAGTCTTAGTCTTTTCATGAGCAAAACTTTTTAATATTTATCAGGTGTAAATTATAAATTTTTCATTATTGTGTTATTATTATTTATTGTGTTTTTGAGTTCCAGTTTTTCATTTTCTAAAATTTCCATTTCTCTACTGGTATTTCCCATCTGTTTACTCATCATACTCACTCTTTCCTTTAAATTCTTAGACATATTTTAATAACTGTTTTGAACAGTGCGTCTACTAATTCTAACATCTCTTCATCTCTGGACCTGTCTCTACTACTATTTTTATCCCTGATTACGAATCACAGAATTTCTTGCTTCTATACTTATGCCATAGGCTTATGCCTATGTAGTGATATTTTATCTTAACCCAAACCATTACGAATGCTATGTTATTGAAACCAAGTTTTTTTTCTTAATCTTTCATTAAGGACTGTTGAGTGTTATTTAGACAGAAAGTTAATTTAATTGTGAATCAGTATGTCATAATAGCTCTACATTGTTTCTTATTCTAACTCTAGATTAGCCCTATTCCTAATTCATAAACATGCAAGAAACTACATTGAATGTTCATGGTGTTTAGCAAGGCTCCAGCTGGTTGTTGCCCCTATCTTTCTCAGAAATGTGTGATCCCCACAATCTATGTTTACTTTCATAGCTCCCCAGCTTCCCCTGCACACTCACAACTTAGTATTTGGTGAAAAACGTAAAAATGATTCCTTGGGAGATTTATTTCTTTGCATAGCCTATTTCTCTCTGGTCCTTTGTTCTACAAATTCTAACCCATTTGGAAACCCTGCACTCTAATTTTTAACCCCCTAAACTCCAAAAGACTATCATACTCTGATTAAAAGCTCCATATTTATGCTTTATAATCTGGAAATAGTCCCCAAGAAAAAGTAATAGTGATTATGGTTTATTTTTCTCTCAGAGATCGCAGTCCTGTGTTGGTTCTTGCTGAATGAATAAAATGATTGTTATATACTGTGTCCAGTTTGATCCGTGTTTATAGTGCATGGGCTAGCCCAGTGCCAATTACTCTGTCATGCTACAGCAAAAGTCTCCCAAGATGTTATATATGAAAGTAAATATGCACTGTTAAAACAAAACATAAATGCCAGCAAGGAAAAGGTCAAGACTTATATAGGGACTTATATAGGGACAAAGTTTTTAATAAAAGTTCCCTTTAAAAATCCCTACTTCTGGGCACCTGCATGGCTCAGTGGGTTAAAGCCTCTGCCTTCGGCTCGGGTCATGATCCCAGGGTTCTGGGATCAAGCCCCGCATCGGGCTCTCTGCTCAGCAAGGAGCCTGCTTCCCTCTCTCTCTCTGTCTGCCTCTCTGCCTACTTGTGCTCTGTCTCTCTGTCAAATAAACAAATAAAATCTTTAAAAATAAATTAATTAAAAATAAAAATCCATACTTCTATAAGAGTAAATTTCCTGGTGTCTGTCATCAATCCCAACGCAAAACAAATTCCTTTTGCTTTTTACCTTCCAGCTAAGTGAATTTTCAAATATAATGTGAGCAACTTAAAATATCCACTAGCACTTAAGGAAAGTTAAAATACATTGTACATGTATACACTCTAAGTAAAGAAGATACAAAATGTGAGTTTTGGAAATGAAAATATGAACTGACCTATATATAATATTTGACTTCACTTCTTTTCCTCCCTTATGAATTTTTGGATTCTTGAGCCTGTACAGCTTAAACTAGATATATGTCAAGTTTTCCCTCACTGAGCTCAAGGTGTTTCACATCCTACTCTGTGTATAATCATCCTTAATCTTTACCACTCTTTCTCTCTCTCTCTCTCTCTCTCTCTCTCTCTCTCTCTCTCACACACACACACACACACACACACACACATGGCCCTGTGAGGACAGACCCATCAATGTCATTGCCAAGGATGTAGATAGGCAATGAGCATAACACAATTTAAATTATTACCATACCCATTATCACTTTTTCCCTATTCCATCATGGTTTAGTATCAGCTAGCTTTTATAATATGCTATGAAATGATATGATATGATACATTATGTTATAAATAGATACAAATATTAAAGCTGAGAAGATAGTTTTACTAATGAATTTAAAGCAATAAAAAAACAGGATGTGGGAAGAGTCAAGATGGCGGAGAAGTAGCAGGCTGAGGCTACATCAGGTAGCAGGAGATCAGCTAGATAGCTTATCTAACCATTGCAAACACCTACAAATCCAACGAGAGATCGAAGAGAAGAAGAACAGCAATTCTAGAAACAGAAAATCGACCACTTTCTGAAAGGTAAGACCCGCGGAGAAGTGAATCCAAAGCGACGGGAAGCTAGACCACAGGGGAATGGGCTGGCTGCCGGCAAGCAGCGGAGCAACAGAGCACTAAATCAGGACTTTTAAAAGTCTGCTCCACTGAGGGACATCGCTCCAGAGAGTAAACCGGGTTGAAGCCCATGCGGAGTCAGCATGGCCCCAACTCCCACAGGGTCACAGAAGGATCGGGGTTATCTGAGTGTCGCAGAGCTCACAGATATTACAGCAGGGAAGCTGGCTACAGAGACAGAGCCCAGGAGTGAGCTCTCAGCTCGGGGTTACCTTGAACCGGTCGCAGGAAGGGTGAGCTCGGAGCACGGCCAGAGGCCAGGGAGACGGGAATGATTGAGAGCTTTTCTCTAAGGGTGCACTGGGGATTGGGGCCCCGGGCTCTTGGCTCCTCCGGGCCAGAGATTGGGAAGTCACCATTTTCATTCCCATCCTCTGGAACTCTACAGAAAGCATTTAGGGAACAAAAGCTCCCGAAAGCGAGCCCCAGCAGATTACTTAGCCTGGCCCCTGGGGGGCGGTGCAATTCTGCCTCGGGCAAAGATGCTTGAGAATCACTACAACAGGCCCCTCCCCCAGAAGATCAACAAGAAATCCAGCCAAGACCAAGTTCACTTACCAAGGAGAGCAGCAGAATTCCAGAGGAGGAGAAAGCAAAGCACAGAACTCATGGCTTTCTCCATATGATTCTTTAGTCTTGCAATTAATTTAAAATTTTTTTAATTTAATTTTTTTTCTTCTGCTAAATTTTTTTTAACTTTTACCCTTTTCTTTTTTTAACATTTTTTAACTAGCTTATCTTAACAATACCTTTCAAAAAAAAGTAATCTTTTTTGAACCTTCATTATTATAGTCATATTTTATCCTTCATTGTGTTTAACTCTTTGTATACCTATAGGGTTTTTTCTTCTAAAAAATTTGGGGTATGACTTCTAATAGATCAAAATATACCCTAAATCTAGCTCCAGGCTTGTTCTAGTCGCCAGCCCAAGCAAATTCTCTCCACTTTCTTTTTCATTTTTCCCCCAACCAACTTACTTGATCAACTCCTTTTTTAGAAATTAAAAAAATAATAATAATAAAATGTTTTTCATCTTTATAGGCATATTCCATCCCTTCATTGTGTTTACCCTTATATACGTTTTGCATTCTTTAAAATTTTGGGAGGTAGTTTCTTCTAAGGGATCAAAATACTCCCAAAATTAAGTGGGTGACCCTGTTCTAGTCACCAGTCAAATATATATATTTTTTTCTTTTATATATTTTTTCTTTATTTGTTTTCTTTTTTTAATTTTTTTTTTCTGAACTTCTTTTTATCCCCTTTCTCCCCCCCCAAGATGAGAGGTGTCTTCTGATTTGGTTAAAGCACATTTTCCCAGGGTCTTTGCAACCCTTTTAGTATTTTATTTGCTCCTTCATATACTCTGATCTGGACAAAATGACAAGGAGGAAAAACTCACCACGAATAAATAGAAGAAGAGGCAGTACCGAAGGCTAGGGACCTAATTAATATAGACATTGGTAATATATCAGATCTAGAGTTCAGAATGACGATTCTCAAGGTTCTAGCCGGGCTCGAAAAAGGCATGGAAGATATTAGAGAAACCCTCTCTGGAGATATAAAAGCCCTTTCTGGAGAAATAAAAGAACTAAAATCTAACCAAGTTGAAATCAAAAAAGCTATTAATGAGGTACAATCAAAAATGGAGGCTCTTACTTCTAGGATAAATGAGGCAGAAGAAAAAATTAGTGATATAGAAGACCAAATGACAAAGAATAAAGAAGCTGAGCAAAAGAGGGAAAAATAGCTACTGGACCATGAGGGAGAATTCGAGAGATAAGTGACACCATAAGACGAAACAACATTAGAAAATTGGGATTCCAGAAGAAGAAAGAGAGAGGGGAGCAGAAGGTATATTGGAGAGAATTATTGGAGAGAATTTCCCCAATATGGCAAAGGGAACAAGCATCAAAATCCAGGAGGTGTAGAGAACCCCCTCAAAATCAACAAGAAAAGGTCCACACCCCATCGCCTAATAGTAAAATTTACAAGTCTTAGCGGTAAAGAGAAAATCCTGAAAGCAGCCCAGGAAAAGAAGTCTGTAACATGCAAGGGTAAAAACATTAGATTGGCAGAGGACTTATCCACAGAGACCTGGCAGGACAGAAAGAACTGGCATGATATATTCAGAGCACTAAACGAGAAAAACATGTAGCCAAGAATACTATATCCAGCTAGGCTATCATTGAAAATAGAAGGGGAGATAAAAAGCTTCCAGGACAAACACAAACTGAAAGAATTTGCAAACACCAAACCAGCTCTATAGAAAATATTGAAAGGGGTCCTCTAAGCAAAGAGAGACCCTAAAAGTAGTAAATCAGAAAGGAATAGAAACAATATACAGTAACAGTAACCTTACAGGTAATACAATGGCACTAATTTCGTATCTCTCAATAGTTACCCTGAATGTTAATGGGCTAAATGCCCCAATCAAAAGACACAGGGTATCAGAATGGATAAAAAAACAAAACCCATCTATATGTTACCTACAAGAAACTCATTTTACACCCGAAGACACCTCCAGATTTAAAGTGAGGGGGTGGAAAACAATTTACCATGCTAATGGATATCAAAAGAAAGCTGGGGTGGCAATCCTTATATCAGATCAATTAGATTTTAAGCCAAAGACTATAATAAGAGATGAGAAAGGACACTGTATCATACTCAAAGTATCTGTCCAACAAGAAGATCTAACAGTTTTAAATATCTATGTCCCTAACATGGGAGCAGCCAACTATATAAACCAATTAATAACAAAATCAAAGAAACACATCAACAATAATACAATAATAGTAGGGGACTTTAACACTCCCCTCACTGAAATGCACAGATCATCCAAGCAAAAGATCAACAAAGAAATAAAGGCCTTAAATGACACACTGGACCAGATGGACATCACAGATATATTCAGAACATTTCATCCCAAAGCAACAGAATACACATTCTTCTCTAGTGCACATGGAACATTCTCCAGAATAGATCACATCCTGGGTCCTAAATCAGGTCTCAACCGTTATCAAAAGATTGGAATCATTCCCTGCATATTTTCAGACCACAATGCTCTGAAGCTAGAACTCAATCACAAGAGGAAATTTGGAAAGAACCCAAATACATGGGGACTAAACAGCATCCTTCTAAAGAATGAATGGGTCAACCAGGAAATTAAAGAAGAATTGAAAAAATTCATGGAAACAAATGATAATGAAAACACAATGGTTCAAATTCTGCGGGACACAGCAAAGGCAGTCCTGAGAGGAAAATATACAGCAATACAAGCCTTTCTCAAGAAACAAGAAAGTTCTCAAATACACAACCTAACCCTACACCTAAAGGAGCTGGAGAAAGAACAAGAAAGAAAGTCTAAACCCAGCAGAAGAAGAGAAATAATAAAGATCAGAGCAGAAATCAAAGAAATAGAAACCAAAAAAACAATAGAACAAATCAATGAAATTAGGAGTTGGTTCTTTGAAAGAATTAATAAGATTGATAAATCCCTGGCCAGACTTATCAAAAAGAAAAGAGAAAGAACCCAAATAAATAAAATGATGAATGAAAGAGGAGAGATCACAACCAACACCAAAGAAATACAGACAATTATAAGAACATACTATGAGCAACTCTATGCAAACAAATTTGACAATCTGGAAGAAATGGATGCATTTCTAATGACATATAAACTACCACAACTGAACCAGGAAGAAATAGAAAGCCTGAACAGACCCATAACCAGTAAGGAGATTAAAACAGTCATCAAAAATCTCCAAACAAACAAGACCCCAAGGCAGGACGGCGTCCCGGGGGAATTCTACCAAACATTTAAAGAAGAATTAATTCCTATTCTCCTGAAACTATTCCAAAAATAGACATGGAAGGAAAACTTCCAAACTCATTTTATGAGGCCAGCATCACCTTGATCCCAAAACCAGACAAGGATCCCATCAAAAAAGAGAACTACAGACCAATATCCTTGATGAACATAGATGCGAAAATTCTCATCAAAATACTAGCCAGCAGGATTCAACAGTACATTAAAAGGATTATTCACCACGACCAAGTGGGATTTATTCCAGGGCTGCAAGGTTAGTTCAACATCCACAAATCAATCAATGTGATACAACACATTAATAAAAGAAAGAACAAGAAAAAATGTTCCATGCTCCTGGATTGAAAGAACAAATATTGCAAAAATGTCTATGCTACCTAAAGTAATCTACACATTTAATGCAATCCCTAACAAAATCCCACCCATTTTTCTCAAAGAAATGGAACAAATAATCCTAAAATTTATATGGAACCAGAAAAGACCTCGAATAGCCAAAGGAATATTGAAAAAGAAAGCCAAAGTTGATGGCATCACAATTCCGGACTTCAAGCTCTATTACAAAGCTGTCATCATCAAGACAGTATGGTCCTGGCACAAAAACAGACACATAGATCAATGGAACAGAATAGAGAGCCCAGAAATAGACCCTCAACTCTATGGTCACCTAATCTTTGACAAAACAGGAAAGAATGTCCAGTGGAAAAAAGACAGCCTCTTCAATAAATGGTGTTGGGAAAATTGGACAGCCACATGCAGAAAAATGAAATTGGGCCACTTCCTTACACCACACACGAAAATAGACTCAAAATGGATGAAGGACCTCAATGTGAGAAAGGAATCCATCCACTTCCTTGAGGAGAACACAGGCAGCAACCTCTTCAACCTCAGCCGCAGCAACTTCTTCCTAAGAACATTGCCAAAGGCAAGCAAAGCAAGGGCAAAAATGAACTATTGGGACTTCATCAAGATCAAAAGCTTTTGCACAGCAAAGGACAGTTAACAAAACCAAAAGACAACTGACAGAATGGGGGAAGATATTTGCAAACGACATATCAGATAAAGGGCTAGTATCCAAAATCTATAAAGAACTTAGCAAACTCAACACCCAAAGAACAAATAATCCAATCAAGAAATGGGCAGAGGACATGAACAGACATTTCTGCAAAGAAGACATCCAGATGGCCAACAGACACATGAAAAAATGCTCCACATCACTCGGCATCAGGGAAATACAAATCAAAACAACAATAAGATACCATCTTACACCAATCAGAAAGGCAAAATTAACAAGTCAGGAATCGACAGATGCTGGTGAGGATGCAGAGAAAGGGGAACCTCCTACACTGTTGGTGGGAATGCAAGCTGGGGCAACCACTCTGGAAAACAGCATGGAGGTTCCTCAAGAAGTTGAAAATAGAACTACCCTATGACCCAGCAATTGTACTACTGGGTATTTACCCTAAAGATACAAACGTAGTGATCCAAAGGGGCACGTGCACCCAAATGTTTATAGTAGCAATGTCTACAATAGCCAAACTATGGAAAGAACCTAGATGTCCATCAACAGATGAATGGATAAAGAAGAGGTGGTATATATACACAATGGAATAATATGCAGCCATAAAAAAAAATGAAATCTTGCCATTTGTGACGACGTGGATGGAACTAGAGGGTATCATGCTTAGCGAAATAAGTCAATCAGAGAAAGTCAACTATTATATGATCTCCCTGATATGAGGAAGTGGAGATGCAACATGGCGGGTCTGGAGGGTAGGAAAAGAGTAAATGAAACAAGATGGGATTGGATGGGAGATAAACCATAAGTGACTCTTAATCTCACAAAACAAACTGAGGGTTGCTGGGGGCAGGGGGTCGGGAGAGAGGGGTGGGTTATGGACATTGGGGAGGGTATGTGCTATGGTGAGTGCTGTGAAGTGTGTAAACCTGGCAATTCACAGACCTGTACCCCTGGGGATAAAAATACATTATATGTTTATAAAAAAATTTTTAAAAATTAAATTAAGAAAAAAACGGAATGATATCTAGAAACCAATATGAAGACTATATACAGATATGCATTTTTGTTATTATAAGACTTATTCTGCTCCTCTACCCACAAATTTTGGTAGTGGTGGCTGATTCGTGTAGAGATAGATATAGGGAGCAAGAGTGGTTACAGAGATCATATAAAGCTTCCCGGACAGATGACAAAAATATAAAACTGAACCATGTTAGAGGAAAAAATAGCTAAAATTCATACTTATTTTACTAACAAACCTTCAAAAGAAGAAAATAATAGGCTAAAATATGAGCAGAAGCAAAAGAGCAGCAGACCAGATCAAGAAAGAGATCAGTAACAAGGAATTCCTTCATCTAGGTAAAGTCAAAATAGCCCATGGGGGAGTAGACCTTTAAGTGTAAAATAGTGAACTAAATGGATTTGCATGGATGAGGAAAAGGACACAGTATAAGGGTCTCCTTAACCTTCACATACAGTTAGCTCTTATGTAAAGCTGATCACCCAACTTCGAATTACTGATTAAATCATCTGTCTTTCCTTTCTCAGCCTCCAATCTTTATTTCAGCTAGTATACCAAATATCCCACGCTAGTCCTTGGTCCTTGATCTACTCATGGTGCCTCCTGACGCTTTCTTATGAAGCCCTAGGGAGGTAAACAAGTACAGGGCAATTAATACACACACACACACACACACACACACACACACACACACAAAATACTGAGTAAAGTCAATTATATCTCAGCTAAGAGATAAATAAAATTTTTTTAATTTAAAAAATAAAAAAGATTGAGAAAGGAAACCATTAAAAACATGAGGCTAAGAATACTTAAATAATCTCTACACTCACAGAGCAAGGAAGTGGCAGAGGCAGAATATAGAACAATATCTCTCTGTTGTTCAAGGTTGTATTCTCTCCTCTGCACCTTATTCTCTTCCTTATTCAGAGTATTTTGGAAGGGGAGTAGGATCTGTGTGAGTAACCCTTTCCAAAACCAAAGATGAGCTTTTGTTAGAACAAATTGTAGTAAAAGACATGAGACAATGTCACATTTGTTATTTTGTAATAGCCTTTAGTAAAAAATAATGAGATTAGATAAAACAGGATTAACAACAGCCTTTACTTATAAATGAGAAAATCAAATGAAATTGAAGATTAAATCATACCATGTCAACAAAATATCTAGTACTTTAGTATCTGATTCCTCTTTAATAAGTATCCAAAATTCTATAAAGCTCTTGTAAAGTTCCTAGTGAATCAAACTTACCCCAAATTCACCCCTCTTGGAACCCATAAAAAGTTAAGATCCCATTATGTGTGTGTGTGTGTGTGTATATAGTGTGTGTGTGTGTGTGTGTGTGTGTGTGTGTGTGTGTGTGTGTGAAATATAAAAGCATCAAAATCCAGAAGGATATTATTTACCACTGCAAAGGCAATATTGTTTAAGAGGTGCTACTGACCTGGTTTTGTACAGGGGGCCAAAATCTTGAGGGTAATATTCACCTGGCGAGGATCCAGGTCTGAAGTTAGCCAGGATGTACTGTTATGGCAGTACTGATTGTTAAAATATTTAAGTACTTCCATGCTGATTGGTAAATAGCAGTTGCAACAAGCACTAACATGAATTAATAATATAAATTCCAGCACATGTACTTTATTTTAGAAATCAACATGCACTGCAATTCTAGGACATTTTTTTCCTAGAAGAGATACTGCCTAGAGTGCAAGGCCTGCTCCAAAATCTTACCATTTATTACAAAGTTCAAGTAGTTGTATATGTAAATGTAAATGTAACGTAATACGTAAACATTTTGGGGGAGGTATTTTGAACTCTTATGAAAGGTCAGGCAGGTGGTGCAGCTTCAAGAGGAGCCAGAGAGGAGATTAAGGAAAAACCGAAGTTTACTCTACTCACAGATTCTAGAGACAGAAGTCATTACATACCATGAAGGATCACATGGGAAAGCACCAGGGTGGTCAAGAGACAGAAAATAGTTGTGAGGGGAGAGTTTAGACTTCTGTGGTTACGCTTCTGTGGGAAATGCTAGATAGGGCAGGGTTGACAATTTAGGATTGGCTAGTTAGAGTAATGTCTTCAGTGGGCTTCAGGTGATAACTCGGGTGGTCCTTAGTTGCCTGGCACCTGAGCCCGGAAGGATTAAAGCAGAGAGATGTTGCCTCTAAGCATGCCCAGGCCAGAGAGAGGAAGTGACTCTGGACTGGTTAGTTTACATACAAAGACATGCATCTGGCTGGCTCCTTTGCTATCTCTAAAAATTGGCTAGCCCTGGGAGAGGCAGCTTCTCTCCAGCCAAAAAGATATTTTTTACAATATCAAAACATCATATTATACAAAAAAAAATTTTTTTTTAATATTTACAGTGCAGGGGAGAAAAGACTACACAAACTGAGGAGGACCTATTTATAAATCTCCACAAGAAATAGCTGCCCGTAATGTACTGAGAAGAAAACATGCTCAGGTACTGAATGGGTGTCTGCTGGGGCTGTTGTCAAAGATAGATGCTGCAGTGGGATCTCCAGTAGAATTTTTAAAGGCATTTGCATTTTTGATAACTTACTTCCTGGTGGGTAGTACCTTCCTTGTAAGTTGTGGAAAATCAAGTGACAGCCATCCAAAACACATTTAATAGTTGGAAGAACACACACCACAGGAAGTGGCAGTGAAGCCCAGTTTGTCATACTCTCTTAAATTTGTCTCTTACCACCTCCAGCCCCTCCTTCCCATGCCTGCCACTGCCCTTTTTCCTGGGAACATTCCAAGCCTGCCTTTCTCCTGGCAAAACAAGCCCAGCACCTTGTCCATCAGTAACTGCAGTTTGTACTCTGCCCCCCTTATTTTCTTTTCACCTTGTTTTTGTCTCAATTAATAACTTGGAATCCATTAGTTACCACTTCACCTACTGACTACTGGCACTAGCTTCCTCCTGATTCACCCACAGGATCTATAACTATGTCATGCTCTTCTGGGAAAGAAGAAGAAAAAAGCCCAAGATTCTGGCTCCAAAAACCCAGTATCAACCATTCTCCAACCACTTCTTGCTCTTCTGCCCTTTTTCCTCTCTTTCCCTCTGCTCATGTTGTTTGAACATTGGTTATTTGACAAACCCAAAAGGGGAGGAAGGAGAATGAAACATGAGCGGTGGAGGCTTGAAGAGCAAGGTGTAGAGTCAACGCTATGATGAGGAGACAGCCTGCATATGTCTGAGAGAATGCCTAGTCACCACATGACTAGACAACTGAATGGAGAAATTACTGGAACAGATTGAAGCATGACTCTGACAGGGACATCATTTAGCTAGGAACTGTATAAACAAAAGATCATATCACCAATTATAACTCCAAGACTACTTCTGATGTGTTTGCCCTGACAGTCGCCTCTCTAACCCACAATCTTGGTCACGTATCTATACTTTTGGCAAAAATTAGAGGATTATTTTCAATTCCACTGATGGCAGCAATTCATTTCTAATTAGAAATAATGTTGAAAATTTATTTGGTGAGCCACAGTGTTCTTGTAACTTGTTAAAGACACTTTTCTTCACTATCCAATAGCTTTGTTATTTCTAGTCCTTTCTTCTTTAATGTCAAAGCCTTAAACTCTGAGGGTGAAGATGCCAGAATTTTAATATACTTAATTTCCACCCCCCCCCCCCAGATGCTACAACAGACCCTCCTACTGGAGGGAGCCTGGAAATATTTTTATCCCTGATAAAAGCATACCTGCCAGGACAAAAGATTCAATACTCTCTCCCACCCACAACCTCAATCTTTCTTCCTATTTCAGCCTGAGGACTGAGGCTTGAAGCTGCTGTCAGTATCTTCCAACCAAAAAGGCAGACCAATGATAAATTATGGGTGACAAAACAGAAAGTGTTATGCCCGAGTTTTCGCGTCCGAGAGACCAAGGAGCCAAGCACCGATGCAATCGCAGAAGGGTTTATTTGACAAGCTTAAGCTTGGGCCCAAGTATACCCGGCACAGGGGAGTAGGGACTCAGACCCTGAACCAGATTACAGTCAGAGTTTTTAAAGGCAGAGTAGGGGTGGACTCGGCGGTGGGTGAGGACAAAGGGGATTATGGATGATGTAAGTCTCTAAGGACTTTCGGAAGTAAGGTCTCCAGGACGTTGAGGGGCTAGCTATTGTTGGGAGAAAGGTTATTTATTACCAATAATTCTCATGAGACCCTTTAGATGTATATCAGTGGGCCATATACTTGGGAATGATTCTCGACACTATCTTGGAGGTTTAGAGATAAAGGAATTGTTAAAGTAGACTTACAGGATCCTGGTCGGACCTGTTGGGGTAGGGGGTCGGTCAGGCTAGGATTGTCCTTAGCAAAACCTCAAGGTGAGGGCCGTTAAGTCCCCAGGGGAGAGCCACTCTGTCTGTTTCAAGGGTTTGTCAGTAGGTAAGTAATTTTAATGATTTTCTTCTGCCTCTGTTTCCCACATCAGCTAAACTTGAGGTGGGATGACCTGGATTTTCTCGGCCTCCACAAAAGACAAAGGGGTCATGTATATTGAGCTAGTAAACCAATCAGGAAAAGCTACATACAGACTTCTTGTTATCTGAGATAATAAATTTTCTTTATCTTCAATACATTTTTTTCTGAAGTGTTATTACTTACAGATGAAGGTATTCAAATTGAAATAATGCCCCTTGAAAGAACCCCACTGCTCATCTGTGGCAAGGCAAAGCATCCTATTTCCATTCATTAGCAGTCACTAGCCCCTCTGAATAGACCATCAAAAGGAGATAACAATTACCCCAAGTGAGCTATGGAATTTGAAAGGATCGTGGAAATCTGGAAGTGGAAGTTACTAAACATACCCTCTCTGCTACCTCATCCACATGCTTTTCTACCATGTTGTTCCTGGGAAGCCATCTAGCTTATACCCCAACTTTCTTAAGACAGAACTCATTACCTCATGAAACAGCCCAACTATCCCCTTGCTGTCTTTATATTATTAAATTTTCTTACCAGACCAAAGCACAGCCCATTAGAAAGAGGAAGTTGGTGATGTTGACTTTTTCCTTAATATACATTTGTAAAATGCACTGGTCTACAATGAAACCATCTGAGACTTGGAGAAAATAACATATTGAGTAATTTTATATTTTTCTTAAACTTTAACAAATCATTAACACATTTTTAATTGATTCAAAAGAATGTGAATCAAGATTAACATTATATTGTAAATAACATAACTAACATATTTAGTATTACTAGTACAGCAGACTTGCTGCACTTGTTAAGACCAAAAACAAATGAAGACCAAATTCCAAGCAGATAAAACCAGTTTAATCATACAAACAAAGTTCAGTGTAGCTTATTTTGCAACTAAAATGACCTGGGTCATTTCTTGCTTATGCCTCAGAAATGATGAGCAAAACTTAAACTGTTTTCCAAAGTTGATATGAGGTAACCACTGACCATTTGCTTACCATCTGAGAAAATTCCAATATTATAACCAATCACTGTGAAGAATAAACAGTCACTGCCTCCTCCCTTTATAAGATGCTTTATAACAATATACTCCTGAGTCTCATTGTTTTAGTCTGAATGCTCCTTGTTTACAAACTTTTTTGGCATATGCAAATAAACTTTTACTAATAACTTTGATAATTCATTGGTTTTATTTGTTATTTCTGAACTCTTGATATTTTATGGCATCAGAAGTGGGATCCAGGGTGCCTGGGTGGCTCAGTGGGTTAAAGCCTCTTCCTTCAGCTCAGGTCATGATCCCAGGGTCCTGGGATCCAGCCTGCATCTGGCTCTCTGCTCACCAGGGAGCCTGCTTCCTCCTCTCTCTCTCTCTGCCTGCCTCTCTGCATACTTGTGATCTCTATCTGTCAAATAAATAAGTAAAATCTTAAAAAAATAATAAAAAAATAAATAAATAAAAGAAGTGGGATCCAAAGAAGATCCCAAATGACTCCAAGGTTGGTGAGCAAACAGGTGCTGGTGCCCACAGAGCCCAAAGAGCTCACTGCTTTCGCCCTGACTGTGGAGTGAGAGAGGAAACCTCTCTTGGATCTGAGCCGCTCTCTTCGCATTTTGAGTTCTCCACCTTTACTGCTCATACCTGTATTTCACTTGGTAAAGTTTCTTTGCAAGTCACCCTATTATGTTCAAAAGTGAAGAAGACATGTAATTCCCTGTGTTTTGAAAGAGTTGTTGGAAAATAGTGCCCTTTATTGTTAAGATATCTTAGGGAATCTAAAGCAAACGTGGTCTATGGACCAAGATCTTGTGGCTTTTTGGAAAATGGGTGAACTTTTAGAATTGTAGCAGCCACTCTGGGAAACACTTAACTTAGATAAGTCCACCTTAAGGGGCACCCTTGGAAGAAAGGATTCCAAACCCCTCAGAGACAATGAAATGCATTCTTTGAGTGGAATGCAGAAGCTTCTAAAAGATAAAATGACTCTCAAAACAGCTCTAAAGTGATCCTTACAACATGCAAATAAAAAAATCTCTAGTAAAACTCTCTGTCCAGTCTGAGCAGGTAAGCTTAAATCTGTTCACCTGCCAAAATCACAATGTGAATACAATTATTCTTTTGAGTTTTGTACTTGAGACATGGCTAATTTTTTTTAAGTTTTTATTTAAATTCCAGTTAGCTAACATATGGTGTAATATTAGTTTCAGGTATACAATATAGTGATTTAACTTGTCCATACAACACCTAGTGCTCATCACAGTAAGTAAACTCCTTAATCCCATTACCTATCCCCTCACCCACCTCCCTGCTAGTAACCATCCATTTGTTCTCTATAGTTAAAAGCCAGTTTCCTGGTTTGCCTCTCTCTTTTTTTCCCCATTTGCTTGTTTTGCTTCTTAAATTTCACCATATGGGTGAAGTCATATGGTAGTTGTCTCCTTCTGACTGACTGATTTCACTGAGCATAATACTCTCTAGTTCTATCCATACCATTGCAAATGACAAAATTTCATTCTTTTAAGGCTGAATAATATTCCATTATACATATATATATATATTATATGTAATACATAATATATATATATTATATATATATTATATGTAATACATAATATATATATATTATATATATACACCACCTCTTCATTATCCACTCATCAGTCGATGGATACTTGGGCTCTTTCTATAATTCTGCTATTGCAGATACTGTTGCTATAAATATTGGGGTGCATGTATCCCTCTGAATTAGTATTTTTCTATCCTTTGGGTAAATATCTAGTAGTGCAATTGCTGGATCATAGTGTCGGTCTATTTTTAACTTTTTGAGAAAGCTCCATACCATTTCTTACTACGGCTGCACCAGTTTGCATTCCCAACAACAGTGCAAGAGGGTTTCCCTTTCTCCACATCCTTGCCAACACCTGTTGTTCCTAATGTTGTTGATTTTAGCCATCTGACAGGTGTGAGGTGATATCCTCATTGTAGTTTTGATTTGCATCTCCCTGATGATTGCATCTTCTCATGTATCTGTTGGCCATCTGTGTGTCTTCTTTGGAAAAATATCTATTGATGTCTTCTGGCCATTTCTTAATTGGATTATTCATTTTTGGGGGGTGTTCAGTCAGTAAGTTTTTTATATATTTTGGATACTAACACTTTGTTAGGTATATAGTTTGCAAATATCTTCTCCCATTTCATAGTTTGCCTTTTTGTTTTGTTGATTTTTTTCCTTCGCTGTGCAGAAACTTTTTTTTTTAATGAAGTCCCTATTGGGACTGTAAACAATAAACTATTGCTTATTTTTGCTTTTGTTTCCCTTGCCTCAGGAGATATATCTAGAAAGAATTTACTATGGCCAAAGTCAAAGCAGTTACTACCTGTGCTCTCCTCTAGAACTTTTATGGTGTCAGGCCTCACATTTAGGTCTTTAATCCATTTTGAACTTATTTTTCTGTATGGTATAAAAAAGTGCTCCATTTCATCCTTTTGCATATTGCTGTCCAGTTTTCCCAAAACCATTTGTTGAAGAGACCATCTTTATCCCATTGGATATCCTTTCCTTCTCTGTCAAAGATTAACTGATCAAACATTTGTATCTTAATGAAAGATCTTACTTGAAAGAAGGTTTACACACAATGTAGTTTCAATGTGTTAAGTATACAGCTATTCCCATATGCTTCCACACATAAGTTTAAAAACACATCTTAATGAAAATGAAGATGTTAACTGAAAGAAGGTTTATACACAGTGCAGTTGCAATGATGGCTTAAATTTTTTGAACAAAAGCTATAAGACCTCTGTTTGGGTCTGTCTGTATGTTTATGTATGTCTACATATGTATGTTATAAGATATGTTATTTTCTCTACCTACAGATGATATTGCCAAAACTAGTTTATAAAGAGTTCTAAATAACTGGAAAAAAAATTAAGTATTTACATAAATCAAATATACTCTCAGAAATATAGAAACTTACTCAAATATTTTTCAAATTCACATGATCTGGGATAATCTTGATAAATAAACACTAAGTGAAGGCTGTTTAACAAAAGTAGGCCTGTCTTTAAAATTTGCCAAAAGGTAAAAATAACAAGATGACAGCTGTTTGATATCTAATCTAAGCATAATTGTTAAAATCAAGTAACTTAAATAAACATAAGGAAGATAATAGTGAATAGTGTATTTAAATAACTTATATTCACTGAATATCTAAACCATTTTCAAGTAAGATTAATATTAAATGCTAAAATAAGTTAATTTTTTAACTTTTTCACAGAGAGACAAATGTCTTTTGCATCTATTAATAAACATGTTTTGTGTCACATTGAAAAATGTTTCTATGAGAAAGAATATATATGTCTAGAAATTATGAAATGTATCTATAAATTTACTAAAGGGTGCTAAAATATGGTAGTTCACAATTGTCAGCTTCCTAGTTTTCACTAGAACGCAGAGATTACTAATAGTTAAGATTTATAATCGGTATGTAAAAATAAAACTACAAAAATAATGATGATGAAAGAGATTTTATATGAAAAATAGATAAGAAAAATAGAATGTGTTTGGATCAGTAATTTATCCAAATTTTTATCCATTGTATTTATTTTTATCCAATTTATTTATCCAACCCATTTTTTTTTGTTTGTTTGGTTTGGTTTTGGTAAGGGAAAAAAGAAAGTCTGTCCTAAAGTAAAATGATTTTAGAATAAGAAAGGAAAAGGATAAGACAAATCAAAATGGATGTAAAAACTGTAGGAAAGGACTCCTGAGAAAGGAATTTTGTGTGTAGCCAAGCTAAGATTGGAATGAATTTATTGTGTTAAAAAAAGAAATTTTAATATAAAAAGAACACTAGTATGAAATCAGAATTTGATTTTGTCTCTGTTAAAAGGATAGGGTTTTCTTAGATTACTGTTCCACTCTAAAGAGATTGTAAACAAAGGTTTTTCTTTACCTTTAATGTAATTGCATAGAAAACAAAGATTCCATGTCTTAAGAAAATAATTTCTTGTGTTTCATGTTATCTTTAACAAGTCTTTGATTACTTAGAAAAATAACTGAGTCTTTTCTATTAAAAGATCCAAGGTTTTTTTTTTAACAACTATATTAATTTCTATATTTGTCTTTGAAATCTTTTAATTGTCTTTGGTTGAATGGATAGTTCAATATTGTTTCACAGAGAACTATGACCCTATTTGATCAGATTCTTTAAATCTTTTGACATTTTTAACTTCCCCAAATTAAATTCTGAATGAAGTAAAATATAAATGTTAATTTATTTTGGCCTTTTAATATGTTAAATTGCATGAAAAATATTGTTGATTAAAAAGTAAAGTTTAAACTTCTTAGGTCATATTTATAGGGGATATATATATCATTAAAATAAATCAGAAATTATATGAAATTTCTAAAAATCTGATGTGTTTTGGTATGTTATCAGTCATAATTTTCCAATATACGTCACAATTTACTTGTCAGTTGTGTGTGTGTGTGTGTGTGTGTGTGTGCATGTGTGATCTATTAGCAGACCTTTAACCATGGTTATTTTTAAGTCTTTGGTCATTTATAAACAGTCATTATTTTATTCTGATACTTTTGGAGAAAAAAGTGCTTCATTTTCAAAGAGATTCATGGAGAAGTTCCCTGCAAACACTCTAAAATGCCAGGTTTCTCATAACTTTAGGATCATGACACTGAACTGGGTAAGAATTTCTAAAATTCTAATAGAGACTGATTGATTAATAAAGCTGCTAATCCAAAATGACACAATACAAGAAGTAATTATATAACAGTGAATAAACTGATGAAGATTATTGTAATTTTCACAACTTCATTTAAAACACTGCTGGTTCTTTACTGTTTTATTTCCCACATTTAAAGGGCCCCCCTTTCACCTCTCTTTTAAGCTATCTATAACCTGGAGCAATTTGGTAAAGTGCATCTTTGCAACAAAAGTTGAAACATTTTTCTTTTTCTCCCTACCTGATTCCTCCAGAATCCAGAAACTTTTATTAAATATTCTTATCTCTTATGACAATATATGTATTTGCATAAATTCAATATAAATCTGATCTCCTTGTAACAGGACACAATTAGACAAGTTCTTGTCTTGGCACTCTAACCTTGAGAGGCTTATGAAAGTCCAATCTGAGTTTACTTATGAAAAGTTCCCACAAAGCAGATTTTAAAAAACCTATAAGGTCAAACACTGTTCTTGCTGCACTTATATAAATAATCAGACCAAATTTATTGAAAAAAGACTTAATTTGTAAACAAATTAATCTTCCTTTTTAAATAGAAATGGGAATGACTATAGAGAAAAAAATTATATTTCAATAATATGTCTTTGTGGATAACAGATTTTAATCCTATTAATTGTCTTTGAGATTTTGTTTTTACCTGTAAACTAGAGTGGATCCTGAATTCCTCTACTTTCCTCCAATATTTGGTTAGAATTCTCCAAACTAATGTTTCCAATTTTCTCCCATTTTTTTGACTTAGAATCACTACAGAACTATAGTTGCCCCTTTCCCAAAGTCACACAAGTTAAAGCCAGACAACTTAATATAAACCTAAGAGAAATCACAATATCTCACAATCTTTATGCCTGTTGCTATACAGCCACTCAGAAAGCTCACCAGAGACATTCAAACTGCAACTCAGGAATGTCTGTCAGATTGTCACTGCCCAACCCCAGTCCCTCTGAAGATGTTTTGAAACCAATATCCAGAAACCTTCTCAACTGGCTTTTCCCCAAGCTCAGAAACTGAATTTATAATTTGCTTGAACTATCAACTTTTGTGGGTTTTTTGTTTTGTTTTGTTTTCATAGAAATGTTGTCTTCATAGAAATGCCTCTAACTAAATTACCTGATTCTTTACATCTTGTGGAGCTGACCTGCAACCTCTCCTCTCAAACTAAAGCATCCTCATATTCATCCTGTCCTAAGTAGTCATAACAATATATGTGATTATTAATACATCATGCTGTGCATATATAAATAATATATATATAAATATATATATATATATATATATAAATAACTTTTTAAAATTATAATCCATTTGAGTTATTTAACTGGTTAATCTTGGCTTAGGGTAATGTCTGTTCCAGGGAATTTGTCAGTCCTTGGTTATTGTTCTCTGGATAGTCATTATAGTAACCTCTCTAGTGCACTGTATACTCTTGAGGGTTTTAAATGCCTGTGATAGCCATTCACATGCCAAACAGTATCCATCAGGATCCCACAACTGGATGAGATCAATAATAACCACATAAGGACCATTTGTTTTTTTTTGTGTGTGTGGCAGTTTTAAGTTATTAGTTTTTAAAATCAGTACTTTTTAATGGAAACAACTTGACCAAAAATCTGTCACAGAATTTTGAGACCCATTAAAACAAAAGTTTAATGAGAAAAAAATAATAACCACATAAATGATGAAGATGGTGACTACATGGCCCTCTAATCTAAAGACTCAACTATGGAAAGAGGAAATACGTGCTTCTTCAGCCTGATTACATCAACAGTGGTAAATGAGAATAAGGCGATATTGGTTGGTCACACTCTCAGCCTGCTGGGAGAATAACCAAAGGGTGAAGGCAGAGGGGAGAGGAGAACTGTTAAAATTAAAAACAAATGAAAACTTTGAAAACTCCCTAGTGGACAAAAACAGCACAATCATATACACAAAGTTTAATTTAGCTTATTTTGCAAGACTAACTTTACCTGGGTCCCTTCTTGCTTACGTCTCTGAGATCATAAGCAAAACTTGAACTCTTTCCCCAAGGTTAACATGAAATAACCACTGACCAAATGCCTATCATTTAAGAAAATTCTAATATATCCAATATCTATATGTATATCAATATCTAATATAACCAGTCACTGTGAGGAGTAAACAGTCACTGCTTTCTCACTGTATAAGCTACTTTATAACAATATGCCCCTGAGCCTCATTCTATGTTTTGATTTGAGGGCTCCAAGTTCATGAACTATCTTTTTAATGTGTACACAATAAATTCTTACTAATTACTACTTCAATGATTCACAGATTTCACTTTGGTTATTTCTGAACATTTGACACACTTGAATTACGAATTAATGATGCATTAACAAAGAAGATAAAAAGTAAATAAAAATAATTTACAAAAGAGAACAAAAACCACTATGAAGGAATTAAAGACAGAAAGCTATAAAAACATCAAGGAAGAAAACAGGAGGAAAAAATTGACTACATATTTTAAAATGTATATAACTAATGAAATATCAAACATAAATATCTAAGTACTCTTTCCAGAACTTGGCTTTATCCAGCAATTAATGTTCTTTAAAGATTCATGCATTTATTTATTTTTCAAATGCTTTCCATTTTATTTTGACTCTTTTTGTTTTTTTTTAAGATTTTATTTATTTGTCTGAGAGAGAGAGAACACAAGCAAGGGGAGCAGCAGGCAGAAGGAGAAGCAGGGTCCTCATTGAACAAGAAGCCCAATGAGGGACTCAATCCCAGGTACCCAGGATCATGACCTGAGCTGAAGGCAGTCGCTTAACCGACTGAGCCACCCAACTCTTAAGAGCCACCAACTCTTAAAACCATCAGAAGTTCAAAATAAAATTCACTGAAGGAAAATTCCTTATTTATGTATTTTATTTTGACACTTGCTCAAAACGCCATTAAGATTTGCTTAGTGATCAATGGGCTGATTTGGAATTTCTTGTGTGCCTATAATGTCATATTGAGATATTGCATTATTCTAAGATTCCAAAAATTGTTAATAAAACTTAATAGAACTATTCCACTGTTATTCCATCAAGTGTGAGACTGCAAAATTGCAATATATCTGTAAGTCATAGACATGAACAATACTGTATGAAAATAGAAAACAAGCTTAAGAATTGTATAGTGTAGTCATTGATCTTACAGAACCAATTGTCTGCTGGAGCAAAGATGGATCCTGCACACCCAAAAAGCCTTATACTTACTTAGTGTTCTCTCAATCTTCTAAGACACATGTACCCATCTTTTAAGTCAGGAATAAGATTGTGTCACTCTGGACTATAAACTAACCTCTAAAATACACATTGTGAATTACCTCTTTTGGCAAAGCAATAGACAAAATAACATGTACTACATTTTTCTTTGATTCTTTGCATTTTACACAAAAGTCCAGTTGAATGGGAGGGGGGAAGCAAACAATATATTCAAGGTCATGTATCATTAATGAAAGTTTATTTTCTCAAATAAGTTATGCATTTAAACAAAGGCATAGAATTAGACCAGTGTACAGGTAAGTGCTACACTGTATATTAAGCCATCTGATTTTCTTTACCATTTTTGGGCTAAAATATCAAAATCTGCCCCTAGTGCCCTCAAATTGCAAAGCACCAATTACCAGGCTGAGGTTTGGTGTGTCTACAATTTGTTTCGTGATTTCACAGTTCATTTCAATAGAGACATAATGATTTGTCACAAATTCTTGTTATGTTAGCAAAAAAATTTCCAAAAGTTCATCTTTGAACTTCCATTTTAACATGATATATTCTTGAACATTTCATTTCCAGGATTTTGCTTACCATTATTCCAAACAAAATAAACTCCTGGAAAACATAAAATGGAATGCTAGGTGCTATCTGGTATGTATTTTTTCGTTTATTTTGTTGACCATACTAGGAAAACAAAAAGGTTAATTTTGTTCCCAAGTACTGCCCAAATCACCTTTCAAAACGTCACTTCCAGAAACATCACTTCTTTTCTGGTTGATATCCCTTTATATCCTAATCTGAAAGTCAAATGAGCATTTCCAGGCAAAAGGAGTAAGAGCTTGGGTGTGCCAGGGGGTTTATTTTTAATTGGAAAAAGAACTTCTCTTTCTTAAAAGTCAGGTAATGATTTCAATGTGTTTCTAAGCAAGACCTGAATAAAATATTAGACAATCATGCTCAAAAGCTATTAGTGGTTTTCTAATCTAATACAAAGGGAGGCAGTTTTGAAAGTAATTGGAGTTTTCTTTATTTGTAGCTGTAGAACTTGCGGGAAATTGAGCAATAAGACCATTTTTTGAAATTTTCATCAGGCAAAGCACTGAATGTCAACTTCTTTATATGTAAATAGAAGAAATATCCCCAAGTATTAGCTGATAAATATAACACATTGAAAGGTTCTATGGAGGTAAATATACAGTATTCGTAGGATAAAATCTAGACCTGCAGCAGGGAGAGATATGCTTTTTTACTGTTTTATTTTTCAACTACTAATAATGGGCTATTATTCCACAGCAGGATCTTGTAATCATTTTTATATTTTTGTAGTCTAATTTGAAGGGTAGAAACTAATACATTCTTAGATAAAGAGATTTTAACTAAATTAAATGGATCTATGCTTTTTTAACTCTGATCAAAAGTCTCTGTTAACCACATAAAATTTGCCTGTCCACAATATACTGCAAATGCTTGCACAGGAAATGACTAAGCATGGAGAAATAGATAACTTGTATTTAGAGAAGGAGTTGTGTGACAAGCTAGAAAGCAAAAACAATTGAACCATGTTGTATAAGGGTGAATTGCTTTATTTCCCTCTGAACACTTTAGCATTAAATGCAGAACCTTCTTGGGAATGGTGGGTGCATGGTGTATCGGGTTCATGTTTTTAGTTGATAACTTTTGATAGCTGTGTTAAGTTTCAGGATTAAGGAAGAAAATCAGACAAAGTGCCAAAATATAGACTATTCTAACCACCTTACCCCCAAAAGAAAAGCTCTTTCAAGAATATAAATCTTGGGGCGCCTGGGTGGCTCAGTGGGTTAAGCCGCTGCCTTCGGCTCAGGTCCTGGGATCGAGCCCCGCATCGGGCTCTCTGCTCAGCAGGGAGCCTGCTTCCTCCTCTCTCTCTACCTGCCTCTCTGCCTGCTTGTGATCTCTCTCTGTCAAATAAATAAATAAAATCTTAAAAAAAAAAAAAAAGAATATAAATCTTATTGTGCTATCAAACTGTAGATTTTGCATGGGGGAGGTTCAATTAAGAAAAAAGGATTTATATGCAATTAGCATACAAAACGCCATCTCAGAAACATTTAAATGATGACAAAAGAATTGCTTCCCCACTGCATCTTTAAAAGGGCACAGACACAATGTTTCTTGTTCTGCTGACAGTCGTTTTTTTTCTTATTACTGTTCATCTATTTCCCACTTTTGAAGACTATCTTTCTTTTTTTTAGGAAAGCATATATGAGATATTAAAATGAATCCTACTACTTGACGGAGAGACAAATTATAATGGACTATGACTTTATATATCATAAACATAATCTAAAAAATAAGAAATTGTCACATTTTTAATACATGGTGATGTATTTTTCAACACTAGCAAGATGTATTAAAATACATTCTCCTTAAGAGATCTCAAATTCACTGCCAGACACTTATGTTTTCACTTTAAATCCAAAGACAATGCTCCAAGTAAAAATGAAAAGTAAATTCCATAGTCAGAAAGTCTAGTGGCTGTGAGCCCTTGTTCCCTGGGACTTGAGACTGGACAAATTAATAGCCTGCTGATTCAACCTCTGTGAGTGACAGGCTAAAGTTTAAAAAAAAAAAAAAAAGTAAATGTACTTTGGGCCCTGGCTACCAAGCAGAGTCTCATTAACAGATGTAAAATCAGTATAAATCTTTCAGCTTTTCAATATAGGGACTTTTTTTAAAAACCTATAAAAAGAGTATTATTAGTATTTCTGTTCATCTATTAAAATAAGATAGAAGTTGGAGCTCTCCTCGTCTTCTGGCTAAGAACAGTAAGAGAATCAACATTATGCAAGGCCGTGCTTCAGATCTTTAATCTCTGAACAATTCTTCATTCATTATCATGTCAGCCACTCAGTTAATGGTAAGATTATGTCTAAATTTCAGGATCTCAGAGATAATTTAATTTAATGCCTAATTTTTTTTTTTTAAGATTTTATTTATTTATTTGACAGAGAGAGATCACAAGTAGACAGAGAGGCAGGCAGAGAGAGAGAGAGGGAAGCAGGCTTCCCGTTGAGCAGAGAGCCCGATGCGGGACTCGATCCCAGGACCCTGAGATCATGACCTGAGCCGAAGGCAGCGGCTTAACCCACTGAGCCACCCAGGCGCCCCTAATTTAATGCCTAATTTTATAGTTGAGTAAAGGGAATCAACATAGCTCACTCAGCTATTTGGTGGTACAACCACTAGTAGAACTCAAATCTTCTAATTCTCCATCAACAGGTTTTGGGATTTATTTTTCTCTCCTCCATCATACTTAACAGTTATGTTGTTTTATAAACCAAAGTCAGTGGCTTTGAAACGTGTTTGAAGATATGGTGAGAAACAGATTTCACATCATTAGTCCCCCTCCCCCCACAACATACGCATGCAAAAAAAAAAAAAAAAGACACAAAAGTTTCTTGAAACAATACTTACTACGTATGATGCCCCAAGGGATTTGTGGTTTCTTTCTTTTTTATGCTATTCTATTTATTTTTAAATGGTCATCAAGATCCAGTAAAATAATAATTTCACTATTTACTAAGTAAGAAGTAAATGATATACATTTCGAAACAATAAACATAGTCTAACTTTCCTATGTTGTTTTCAAAGAGACATAAAGAAATTTAACTATAACTTGAAGAACTTATGCCAACAATAAATAGGTATCAGGATGGGGCACATGCCTTTCAGAAGGAGGAAAATCCTAAGCAAAGTTGATTGTGCTGATTTTACTCATCATACATGCCTTCCACATATCACTATTCACCCAGTCCTGCTTGTTTGATTAACACTCTGGCCCTTCCAGTCAAGAAGAGGATGATCTAAGAAGCAGCTTTATTTCCCTATAACTGCTTCCACCTTCTGTTTCCTTTTCCTGGGCAAAAACATTTGCATTCCAGCCACATATTACAGAGATGTCAGAAAATCAGAATAGTTCTCACTATAATTACTTTTCCTCTCACAAGTAATCAGGTTTCCCAAATTCTGCTGGATAATTCCATGTTAACAATCATTAAATAAATGCTCATGTCTTTTAGTTCAGTGCCCCATTTCATGGTCATGGCCAAGCCATTCTTCTGTCTAATTCCATTCTCTAAGCATGTGATAGGGAGCCCCATGGAATACTTATAAGTCCTTTGACTCTGTCTTGGTAGTCACTTGCCACCTCTGTACCCCATCCTCCTCCGTACATCTCCACCTGAACATTCAAATTCTTGTTACTCCCACTCTTATTCTGCCTGTCTCATAAATATGCACATCCCGACAGGGATACATATCTGAATTGGGGGATTAGCAAGTGCAAACTAACTTTATTTTTAGGATAATACAGATATGTGCCCACCCCACTGCCACACATCTGCCATACCTCTGTGAACACACATAGAGGCCCTCACAACTACCACAAACTGGTTCAGAGACCAAGTGACTACTGGATAGTTCTGTGATTTTGTTTACTTGCTTTGAGCCAAAACTGAAGCAAAACCTAATATGAGAGAGAGGGAAAGGAGGCATCCTTCTGGTTTAAGAGGATACAGTATGTGCATACTGGCTTTGCCTCTTATCTGCTTTCCACCCATGACCCTCCATCCATCACCACTACAAGGTAGTCCCAGTTCCTCACAATAATTAAAAACCTGAGGTCTGTTTCCCAATGCTCTCAGAGGCTACTAGAAATTTATGTATATAAAAATATATAAAAATATATCATCTGGGTAATAATCAGATTTGGATTATTACTCAAATTATTTTATAATAATAAAGTATTTATATTTATAATATACATATTATAAATAATATATAATAATAAAACAATTTGAGTGATAATAATCTGAGTCTGATCATATGAATGACCATCTGAATTGGGAAGGAAAAGGAGAGGATGAAAGGAAGAGGAATAAAAGGAAATGAATACCTCACTAGGTGTTGGATAACACCTGTGTAAACTAAGAACAAAGCTATGCTGAAGTCTTCAACACAACTTTTATCGATGGTTTTGTGTTCATATGCCTATCAGTTTATTTTGGTAACAGTTATACAAGTGGTGAAAATGGTGTTCAGAAAAATAGTACTTGATTATAACAATCACTTATGGTTAAGCTGTCTCTACATCCCTGAAGCATTAATGAGTCCTCAAAAAGAACAAATTAAAAGCAATAAACACACATTGGACCATCGTGCCCCTTGAAACAAGGCATCCTTTATTCCTGAGCTAAAATTATTTTTCAGCCAGTAAAGGAGTAGCCTGGTGTGAGGACTCTGCTCTGTGGAGCAGTTATAGGGATGGGAGGAGTTGCCATCCAGACCTCTGAATGGACAGAGAAAAATTTCTGCTTCTCCACATTTCACCCACTGAATCTACATCACATGAAACTACAAAATAAAAGCCAGAGCTCTTGAAACTTATCCAGTTGATCAACCCAGTAATCCTGATTGTAGATACTCTAAACTTAAAGTAGCACAGCCACCACAGCTTCCTCTCTAAGGTGGAAAGAACCTATCCTAATGTAGGTGTACAGTTCTTAGCAAAGAACTATAATCTAGGTGTACAGTTCTTAGCAGACTTAGCACTGCAGCGAAAGCTGCATAAGCAAAGGTGTAGACAAAAAGGTCTCTTGAAAATGTTATTTCCTTTATATTCCTTTAAGTTAAATGTGGATGGAAATGTAGGAGGGAACTTATGTTGTCAAACCACTACTGGGATGGGTTCTTCTTATTGACTGTGGAGTGAAAGGTTAAGCAATGAGAAATCTGGCAAGTCTTTTTGGCCAATCTTTTTCAACAATCTATTTCAGAAGGCCTTACTTGTCTGTGTTCTGCTTTCAACCTCACCATTTGTCTGAGGGTGATGAGGCACAATTGTGACAAGTTACATATGGTTGTTGTCTGCACATTCCTCAAATTCAACTAAGGTTAAAAAAAAAAAAAAAGAACAGAAACAAGAAACAATAATGTCTGTCTGTCTGAAGTGCTACAAATAAGTGACACAGAAGCCGTGGTGCCCAGGAAGCAGAGATTTGATTTAGAACTAGGAGTACCTGGAAAAATGTTGAACAGTCTCCCAGAATCATAAATCATTTTCTGTAGAATGATCTAGCAAAATAATTTGAGCTCTTAACTATGCCTTCTTTCGTCCCCTTACCCAGCTGAGTAAGTGCTTTGGCTATGTTACAACTGCAAACTGGCATGTGGGTGTGTGCTATGTGCCCTTAAAGACTTATAAATATCAGAATCACTTCCACAAGACAACTACATTTTAAAGCCAAAGCTTTTACGCAAACATGTGTGTGTTTAGTGTGGCAAACATAACGCGATCACTTCATTTGAGAAGAGCAACATAATTTCCCCCCTTTAAAAATGCATGCTTTGAAAAAGTGCTCCACATCACCTGGCATCAGGGAAATACAAACCAAAAGCACAGTGAGATACCACCTTACACCAGTCACAATAGCTAAAATTAACAAGTCAGGAAATGACAGATGTTGGCGAGGATGCAGAAAAAGGGAACCCTCCTACACTGTTGATGGGAATGAAAGCTGGTGCAGCCAATATGGAAAACAGTATGGAAGTTCCTCAAAAAGTTGAAAATAGAGCTACCCTACAACCCAGCAATTGCACTACTGGGTATTTATCCTAAAGATACAAATGTAGTGACCCGAAGGGGCATGTGCACCCCAATGTTTATAGCAGCACTGTCCAAAAGAGCCAAACTATGGAAAGAACCTAGAGGTCCATCAACGGATGAATGGATAAAGAAGATGCTTTATACACACACACACACACACACACACACACACACACACAGGAATACTATGCAGCCATCCAAAAATCCTGCCATTTGCAATGACGTGGACAGAACTAGAGGGTATTATGCTAAGTGAAATAAGTCAATCAGAGAAAGACAATTATCACATGATCTCTCTGATATGAGGAATTTGAGAGGCAGAGCGGGGGTCATGGGGGATAGGGAGGGAAAAATATGAAAGAAGATGGGACCAGGGAGGGAGTCAAACCATAAAAGACTCAAGGTCAGGAAACAACTTGAGGGTTGCTGGGAGGTAGGAGAAGAGGGATAGTGTGGCTGGGTTATGGACATGGGGAGGATATGTGCTATGGTGAGTGCTGTAAATTATGTAAGACTGATGATTCACAGACCTGTACCCCTGAAGCAAATAATACATCATCTGTTAATTAAAAAAAAAAAATAATGTATGCTTTATGCATGAACAGGTCACATGAATGTTCATGAAAAGTCTGGTTCCTGAGCAGTAACTTACTGAAGAACAGGCAACTGGGGTTTCATCACCTATTGCATTTTTGGCTAAATCAAAAACTCCTTAGCTGAGCAACTGCTCTGTTCTGTAGAGATAGTGCAATAATGCAGATGCAGCTTAGCGACTACTCAAGCAATTGTCCTCATGCTGGTCTCCAGGACACAAATTCATTTTCTATAGGTATGACAGCATCATGGTAGAATGTGAAGAAGCTTATTCATACACAGAAAACTTAGGGATTTTATTTCTTATTTAGTTGTCCTGTCATCAACTGTGAGATGGACTTCTCTTAAATGGAATGAAAGTCAGAGACACTGATATAATTTACCTGAAAAGTAACCCTGGAAGTTCTCAACTTTTTTACTCAATATTTGATTTATTTAAGTGATAAGAAATTCCATGAATCATTTTCACAGTTACACTTTAAAACCCATGGAGAAAATTTGGTTTACCAGGATTCATTTTAGAAAGAAAACTGTATTTGTTGAAATAAATAGCTTGATAAGTAACTAGACTGAAGGTGATACTCCAAGGTAGGTTCAGATACCAAAAGATGAGATGAGAATTCATGGTGAGACTGGAGAGAGGAAGAAGGCAGACCAAGAAGAAAAGAAAAAAAAAAAAAAAAATGGAGTACAGACAAAAAAGCAAATGAGGTGGTGGATTTCAGCATAGCAATGAATGACCATGTCATTTTTTAAGTAAACTTGACAGAATTATAAAAGATTTGGTATGAGTGGGCTTCTTTTTAAAATCAGTTGCAAAGTGGAATTCTATTCTTGTACTGATTTTGAGCAAAATATATATGCTAAGTCTGGTTCAGTAGCTGATATATATGATACTTGATATGTGATATGATGAATTGACTCCATCTGTATGACACCACTGGGAATCGTTCACCATACCTGGAATCCTAAAAAAATAAGAGATCAGGTTTTATATTTAAAAAAAAATTAAATCAAGATAAATTTAAAAACTCAATATAAAAAAATTATTTCAAAAAAAATTGACAAGAAATTAAGGAAATATTTTCTGATCACTAGGTGGAAAGAGAATACCTAACAAAATAAGGTGAAATGAAAGATCATTATTAAGATGCTTCCTTGACCTATATGAACATTTAAAAAATATTTTTAAAATTTAAAATGTAAAAATTAATCAGCAAATATTGCTATGAATATGACAAACAGTAATAAAATACTCAATAAAAGACTTGTGCAAATAAATATGGTAAACATTTTACCTTAAACATGAGCAAAAAACATCAATCCTAGAGAAGACAAAAAAGAAAATAGGAGTACTTAATGAGTGCATAAATGCTGAAATACTCAATGTTGGTGAGGATGTAATGAGATGAGCAAGCTCACAAACTGCCTGTAGGGCTGAGTTGGTTTATCTTTTCCAGAAGTCGTATATACCCATAATCTTCCGGTAAATCCATTTCTGTGATGTTATCCCACTGAAATTATCAGAAATATGAATACATCTTAGTGTAAATATGCCAAATATTATATTATTTATTAAAATAATATTATCCTAAGTGTCCAGGAATGGATAAATAATGATGCCACATATTCAAGACAGCACATTATGCAGCTACTGAAATGATGTTTTCAATGCATGATCAATGAAGTGATAAAAGGCTATTAGGAGGACAAAAAAGTAGAATACAAAATTATATGCTTACTGGAATTCTTATGGTTTCTGTCTTGGTCTCTCTGTCTATATTTAGATACAGAAAACAGACAACAGATACATGAAGCTGGTGAGAAACACAGAAAATGTATCCCATGGCTATATGTGGATTCTCAGAATAAGAAACTTCCATTTACTTTCTCATACTTTTCCACATTTTTCAAATTTTTCAAAATAAGCACATATTTCTTCTGTGATTTTTGCTTTTGATCACTTTTTACCAATCACAAAACACTATTCTCTTCAAGAACTATTAAATAGGAAAAATATACTCCAAAATAAAGAGAAGCTTAAGTTGTGATCTACCTAAAGAATGAAGCCTGCTCAATTTTCTGCAGTATGATCATACAGTGTAAGAAATGACCTGAAGATTGCTATTGTACATTTTTACATATAAGTAGACCCTACACAAAGTTCCACTTCATCACTAAGTGTGGGAATGGTCTGTCCAGTATGTGCTACTAATAAAAAAAAAAAAATCTTATTTGATTATATACTCTGGGGTATATGTTCTGTGTGTTTGTGTGTGTGTGTGTGTGTGTGTGTGTGTGTGTGTGTGTGTGCATATGCGATGCCAATGAATACACTACTGACTTTCAAATGAGCTGATACAACAGACTTATCAAGACAAAATTATCCTGGAGCCTCTTTGTAAGTTCCAAGTTCATTTGTAGTTACCATACATTTGAAAATTAGTTATCCTTAACTGATAGAAATCCTATCATCATAGTCTGAGCTTTTGCAGTTTCTAAAGACTTAACAGCCAGAACCGTGCAGGCATAGAGTATAAAGCTACTAACACTGTCAAAACCCCAGGCAGAATAAGCTGAGATCACAATTGTTGAGATTGACATCAATCACAACTGAGCCAACAGAGTCAAATCTTCCAGCCTCTGAAAATGTTATGACTACATCTATTATTTCCCATCTCTGATTTTATCTGCCCATCCCATCAAATTCCTCAGGATTTTAGATTACCAACTTTTACTTTTTTCTTATGGGTTTGTATTGTTTTTTTTTTTTTTGCATGTTAAGCTCTAACCTTTCACTCTTAACTAGTTCTTTCTCACAAGGCAAGAAAGTGGACTGAATTTCTCTCCCATAAAGTAAATACAAAAATAATAAATGCAAAATCCTCTAATGCCTTCTAACAAACATTAGATCTCTTATCTCCTTCCACAACATCTCAAAAGACTTCCTTGTAGTTCCTGTCTACACTGTATTTTCTCTCAATCACTTCTTGATCCATGGTTAAGTCCAAGAGATATTTTTTAGTAGTTATCTTATTATGTGTCTTTTTTTTTTTTAATCTGAAGCTCTAGCCATTTCTCTGAGCACCTCAGAGACTACACCTCAAAAGACACAACAGAACTACACCAAATTTATGATCGGCCACACCCACCCCAGCCATCACCACTATTTCTAGTTTCACTCTATTATGCTATTTCATGGAACAGTAAAATCTCATTAAGTTGCACAAACCATATATTTAAGCATCATTCATTATACACCCCTTACTATTTCCTTGTCCAATATAAATCCTCATCTGGCTGCTTTTTGCTTCCCAAAAGGTATCCACTCTTCCTACCTCTATCATATCTTGACTGGTCTTGCTGCCCTCACTCTTGCCTCCCTCCAATCTCCATTTTGCAACCAGAATATTTTCAAAATGCAAGTGTGATGATGTCCTTCTCTGCTAGAAACCTGAAAGGGGTTTCTATTAGTTCATTAAGCATCTTTCATGTGTTCTAAAATACCATTCACATTCCTAGCTGTTGCCTCTCTCTTCATGGCCTCTCCTACCATCTCTACCTAATGTCTGTGCTCAGAGCGTGTTAACGTCTTCCACATCTTAAAGAGAACAAGTTCCACCTTTCCAGAGTGCATGTCATTTTTCACCCTAACTGAAATGCTCATCACCAAGACACCTCATTGCTATTATTTAATTCTTACTCAAGTCTTACGTTTTAGTATATATAACTTACATTCTTATATCACTTAAGTTGACTTTTCAAAATCAACCTCCTCCAGCATAGACCAAGTCTCATAATACCCTTGTTTTCAGGGTAGTTCTCACAGTTTTAATTTTAAATTGTGGCTACAACCCCTTTACTGCCTAAAATATATTATGAATGAATACAGGAATAATTAATTAATATGTACTAGGTACTGAGGTGGCAAGAGAGATTTTAAAATAAATAAAGCTCAGTTCCTTCTCTCCTTGCTGATGGGAAAGAAACCTAGGCAAATAATTAAAGGCATAATGCAGTGTTATAAGTATTGTAATAAGGAAATGTACTATCCAAGTTTGTGGAGAGGAAGATCCAATTAATTCTGTATGGAAGGGACAAGGCAGGCAGGCTTCAAAGAAAAGCTGACATTTGTGCTAGACTTTGAAGGATGATCTGGAGTTTGTGAGGTGAAGACATTGAGACAAAGATATTCTATGCATAAAAAATTGTATCAGCAAAGTCAAAAAGATACTGACATGCATGGCAGGTATCAGGAACTTAGCACGAATGCTTCATTGTGTCTAGAACATGTAGTGTAAGGGGAATGTGATGCAAGATAAAACAAAGAATTTGGGATAAAACTGCCAAGTTGCTGAAGTGCTATTCAAAGAACTCTAGTCTGTACTTTCTCTGAATACAGTGGGATCCCCTCTTTTTCACTTGCAGGTTTCTCTTCTAGCTTAGGAGACTGAGTGGATTATAAGAGAATTTACCGAGACAATGGACATATTAGGAGAAAAATGTGCTGTGGAGATGAGTGCCTTTTAAAACGTACAATCTAATAAAAGACATACACTACTGCTACCTCTTTTATGGTAATATGCAGGAAAACCTTGTTTTTCTTAAGAGCTGAAGAAAGAGAGTATCTTAAGGAGATCCCATCATATGCTCATGAAGTCTTTGGATAACTCTGCTTAGAGTCTGGGCTAATAACTAGGAACTGCAAACCTGGGAACCAACTACATGGAATTTCTGTCCAATATAGGAATATAGGAGGAAATACAGAAAATTAGCAGTTTGGGAAAGATCAAGAAAGAGGGAAACACTGTAACTGGCACCTGAGAAGAGATTGCCAGTGGATATTTGGAGGTGAAACATGTGTGATATGTGTGGTGCAGGACTCTTCTTCAGTTTCTCAATGGATCCTTCAGTGAATTCCACATTTCTCACTAATGCCTTTGGAACTATGTTTTCTTTCAGGAGAATGCAAAGAAGTGACCAGTGCTGTTTCATGCCTGATGCATGGAGCAATCAGAAGAGAACCATATATGGGTTTCAAGGCAATTTAAAAGCCTTATAGAATATAAAGCAGTATACAGAAGCAGAGAAATTTAGTAGCATAAAGCTCCTGTTTGAGACTTCCTGAAATGGAAGAGAACATTCCACAGAAAGGAACAAAGCATAAGCAAGGGCACAGAGGCATAAAATAGTAATCTGGGATAACTACATGTGTAAAGGGTAAAAGAAAGAAGGAAATAGTGGGGAATGATTAACGATTTCAGACCAATTTTCGATTAAAAAATAGAGTCCATATTTATTTTTCCCAATAGTATTTGATAGTATTTAATAGTACTAGTTCTTTTAAATATTTTACTATGAATACTTGCAAAAAGGCATAAGAATAAAACAATGATCACACAAGGAGGCAAAAAGAAGTTCAGCAGGTCTCCACCACTCTATTGTTGAAAAAAATGTTTTGAATGTTTTGAATGTGCTGAAAAAAAAATGTTTTGAAATGTCACTAAAGAAATTTTTTAAACAATGCAAATAAGAAACAGCCACTTTCGTGGGGTCACCATGTCCTCCTCGCATGCACAAAATCATGGATTATTTCCTGTAATATCCCCATGAAGAAAAGGATGTTCTTGATAAAAGTCAAGGCTTAATAACTAAAATAAAGGTCTGTCTCGCTGTTGAGGATGAATTTATGGTAAGAGTACTCAAGAATAAGAATTTCTTCTCCTTTCACTCAGATATCTGGCTAATGCTGGTATATGCTTACTACAACTTCCTGCTCAGGGTCAAAGTGCAGTCTCCTTCAATTTACAGGGTAGATGAGCAAATATGCATCACTAATTCTGTAAAGCTCTCATAAAAAATAAAAAGATTAGTATCATTACATTGCCATTATATTTTAATAATTATTAAAACAAAGGACTACCAACTATAGATGGCTCAATAGACTTGGTGCTTCCTTCCTCTGCATCTGTAATGAATTAAACAGATTTTATATTTTCAACAAATCAATTGCCTATTCCCTAATTTACATTATCGTTCTCTTAGAAAAGATTAAACATTTTACTCTTCTGGCAAGGTGTGATGACACACTGAATGAGTACAGGTTTTTATGCAAATTATTCATTGACACTAGCAGAACAGAAAATATCACTTAATATCAAAGTTAAATTAGCCAAAAAAAATTATTTAAAAAAATTCTCCCAACTTAATTGTAAAGCCTAAGATTACTAACACACCTATGATTCTTGCTGCACACATAACATATTTAAGGGAAAAGCACTGCTCCATCCACGATTCTCTCAAAAATTTTCTTTCCTTCTTTTCCAAGACATCAAGGAAAATGATATCAATTATTTATCTTTTCTATAGCACATTACAGGACTTCTTGGTTGCTCAAAAATATTACAGGACTTCTTGGTTGCTCAAAAAAAAAAAAAATACTGAATCTATAGCCATCCAAAAATCTTCAGTGAAAGTGAATAGTCACTGTGTAGGAGAGTTTCTCTCACATTTCATCATGCACCTTCTCTAACTCACACTAAAATAAGGTGACTTTTAGAATCATTTTATTAACATTACTTAATCATGTTAAGGAAAATTGCTTTCAGAATGAATTTAGTCCAACCACACCAACCCTCTGGGAAATCATTTAATCAAACTGTCAGGCTAATCATGGTTTGTTAAGTGCCTGTGGCCTTATTTAAAACTGAATATACTGAAAACAAACCACACCCTCACTATTAACCTTAATACTGTCATGAAACTGGCTAGCTCAAATACCTGGGAGACAAATGAGGAGCTCACAACTTTCACCTACTCTAAATTTATCACACAGTTCCTGCCAGACCACACCAACAACCAGATTAAAAAGTAATAATAACAGGGGCACCTGGGTGGCTCAGTCAGTTGAGCCTCCAACTCTTGCTTTTGGCTCAAGTCATGATCTCAGGGTCATGAGATCAAGCCCCACATGGGGCTCCATGCTGGGTTTGGAGTATGCTTAAAATTCTCTCTCTCCCTCTGCTCCTTCCCCTCAACCGCCCCAGCAGCCCCCACCCCTGCTCTCACAAGTTTATGCACTCTCTCTCTCAAAAAAAAAAAAAGTAATAATAATAATAATAATAATAATACTTTCTTGAATGATGATTGGTTATCTCTGCTGTTATTTTTTAAATTCTCTTTATAAATTTACGTTCATTGCTATGCCAAGATTTATGACTTCCAAACAAAATATTTCTAAAATTAATATTCAAGAAAATGCTATAGCCCTGATTCACGGTGAGGTTGCATTAGTTCAGCAAATCTATCCAAGCACAAATATAGATGTTTTGATGTGGTGCCCTATTTCTCAGTAGTAATATGTCAGTTCTCATTAGATATATAATAAAGTGTATTACAAGAACTTTTAAGTTAGCAACCATTCTGACAAAAACCTGGTATCAGGATGAACAGCTGTTGCAAAGAAGTGATTCTTAAGGAAATATAAATGTAATCAACACTATTGAAAAAGAGAATTACAATATAAAAAAATTAGCAGGCATAAATTCTCCATATTTTTGAGTAGCTGGTTAAGTATTTTCTTTTCCCAAATATTAGCAAATCTCTGACTGTAATCACCCATGCTCTAGTAGTTAATGTTCCTTCAAATCTTTCTCCCACCACCTTCTGTAATACATTTTTTCAGTCATCCAAAAACCAGTGAAAATATTGACACACATTTTATTTATCATGCCAAAAGCAAAACTGTGAAAAAAATAAATAAAAATTGAAACAGAGCCAGATACAAAAGATTTCAACTTCTAAAACATAGTATCAGTTTTTTTAAGCTTTCCATCCTAATGCCCTTAATCATATTTGTCCCCAAACATGACTGAATAAATGTGCAAAAGACAGCTAAGCCGCATACAGTCTTGGGAAAAGTGTCCCACAAAAGAAAAAATTAGAGGACTAAATGAGTATGAAGAGAGAGAACAGGGAGACATTACAAATGATCTTCATTAAAACAACTGTGTTAATTAATCTTCAATGAACATCAACATTCGCAATCATTTTTAAATGCATGCAGTTTAAAAATAACAGTTCAATCATAACTCTAAAAAAATACTTATATGCAATTAATCCTTGCAAAGTTTATGTTTTTCAAATAGAAACTTTCATAATTTTTATCTCATAATTTTTCATTTATTCACAAGGGACAGCCACACCTACTAGGACCACCTCCTATTTATTTATTTAGGAATACTTTTGAAAGCCCATTATAGGCAGAATCTATGCCAGACACTCCTATCAAAAGAAACGTGAATAGCTACCTTTAACTTACCTTTTTACTGTAAGATTAGGTTTTGTATATTTGATTGTAAGTGCTGAAAGAGGGTTCAAAACTATGGAAACATCATTTACTGTAAAAGGCATGTGATATGTGGGTTTTTTCACTGTGAATAAGAGGTCAGAAGACCAGAGAAATACCAACATGGCATCAAAAATCAATATGGGCTGAACGTATAAAAATAGAAACAAGAGGGCACAATCAGGAAGGGAAATATTCTTTTCAGGTACCAAAACCATGAACGAAAGAGACAGAGTGAAGTATTTTTATAAACATGAAAATACCATCCTACTCTAGGAGAGACAGCCTCATAATTATGGCTGTTTTGTTTAATGTTGTTTCAGGTTTTTACTCCCTTTGTGTATATGCTAAAATTAAAATATTGGAAAGTTGAGTCAACATAAATCAATGGGGCATCACTGTAGTCACTGAATAAAGTATCTGTTTCTTCAACAACCACTAATGACTGTTAAAAATCATTTTAATGAATATAACTATTAAAAGTTGGAAGTGTCTAGGGGCACCTGGGTGGCTCAGTTGGTTAAGTGTCTGCCTTTAGCTCAGGCCATGATCCCAAAGTCCTGGGATCTAGCCCCACATCAGGCTCCCTGCTCAGCAGGGAGTCTGCTTCTCCCTCTCCCCTCACCCTGCTTATGCTCTCTCTTTCTCTCCCTCTTTCTCTCAAATAAATAAATAAAATCTTTTAAAAAGTTGGAAGGGAGAAATGTCTAATTCTCCTCACCCAGGGAAATTTGACTACCACCCCCTTTATACCCCATTCAAACTTCTCTCATAGTACATAACACTTTACTGTACTTCTTAATAAGTATGTCTCATTTTATATGCCATGATCATCTGGAGGGTAAGAACTTTGTCTTATGTACCATGGTACCCATAATGCAGGGTAGTACATAATAGCATTTCCTAAATAAGAAACAGGAAATGTATATTTGAACTTGATTTCTAACTGATCAAAGTCAGAAAAGGAAATAAAACCAAGAGTACTACTAGTTTGTCTTGGAAAAAATCAAATTTGATTTTAAAATGTAGTATTTTCATTAACATTGCTGTGGTTCTGTTGGCTAATATTGCAAGGCCTGTATCTTTAAATTCTGCTTATATAATTGGCTTTCAGCATGACACATATTAAGTCATTCAAACTCTCTACCCCTTAGTAGTACAACTTATTCTAATTTACCTTGCAGTAAGGTTTGGAGAAAATAGCTATGAAGCAAATTATAATATAAAAGTCTATGTAAAGATTAATGGCAAGAACTATGACTTATAAAAAGTGATTATAATGAAATAAAACAATTCTGGATTCAGCAGAAACTTATATCAGAAACAAAGCAGCTATAGAAACAACTGCAAAGTTATTTCAACTACTACTTATCCTAACAGCATTATATCCAGATCATAATTGATATGTATTCTTGTAGCTCCTGAATATATTTCTAAAATTACCTAATATGCCTTATGTTCTAATAATAAACACACTGAAATTATAAAGCTTATTACTTATTTTAAAATCCACAACTCCAAACTAAGACAAAGAATTTATAAATTTAACCAAGGAAATTAAAGTCCTATACTCTGAAAACTATGAGGATGATGAAAGAAATTCAAGATGACACAAATAAATGAAAGGATATACCATGTTCATGGATTGGGAAAATTAATATTGTTAAAATGTCCATACTACCCAAAGCAATCTACAAATTCAAATTCGTTAAAATACCAATGGTGTCTTTCAGAGAACAGAAGAAATACTACTAAAACTTGTATGGAACCACAAAGACCCTGAATAACAAAAGCAATCTTGAAAAAGAATAAAGTATCACATTCCAGATTTCAAACTATACTACAAAGTTTTAGTGACCAAAACAGTATGGTACTGTCACAAAAACAGACATATAGATCAACAGAAACAAAGAGAAAGCCCAGAAATAAACTCATGCTTTTATGGTCCATTAACCTAAAACAAAGAATACACAGTGGGGAAAAGAGAGTCTCTTCAACAAATGATGTTGGGAAAACTGGACAGCTGCATACAAAAGAATAAAACTGGACTACTTCCTTACCCCATAAATAAAAATAAACTTAAATGGGATTTAAAAAAAAAACTAAATGTACTATCTGAAGCCATAAAATTCCTAAAAGAAAACACAGTGAACTCAGATAGATAGATATTTATATTATAAATATAAATTATGCATTATGTTTAATATTTAGTATAAATACTAAATTATTATATAAATTTATATTATAAGTATAAACTATACTTTAGATCTGTCTCCTCAACCAGAAGAAAAATAAACAATTGGTACTATAGCAAGCTAAAAAACCTTTGCACAGTGAAGAAAACTATTAACAAAATAAGGCACCCTATAGAATGAGAGAATATATTTGCAAATGATATATTCTGTAAGGGGTTATTATCCAAAATATATAAAGAACTCATACAACTCAACACCAAACAATAAATAATCCGACTTTAAAATGAAATGACTTGAACAGACATTTTTCCAAAGACAACATACAGATGGCCAACGGACACAAGAAAAGATGTTCAAAATCATTAATCATCAACAAAATGAAAATCAAAACCACATTGAGATATTATCTCACGCATATCAGGAATGAATGGCTAGTATCAAAAAGACAAGTAATAACAGTTGTTGATTAGAATGTGAAGAAAAGGGAACTCTTGTGCACTGTTGGGAATATAAATTGATGCAGCCAGCATGGAAAACAGCATGGAAGTTTCACAAAAATTAAAAATAGAAATACCATATGATCTAACAACTCTACCTCCTAGTACTTACTCAAAGAAAATGAAAATACTAATCCAAAAAAATATATACATCCTTATGTTCACAACAGCATTACTTACAATAGCCAAGATATGGAAGCAGTGTAAGTGTCCATCAATAGATGAATAGATAAGATGTAGTATACACTGAAATATTACTCAGCCATAAATAATAATGAAATCTTGCCATTTGCAACAACATGGATAGGCCTAGAGGATATTATGCTAAGTGAAGTAAGTCAGAGAAGACAAATACCTTATAATTTCACTTACATATAAAATTTAAAAAGCAAAAATTAACAAATAAAAACAGAAACAGACTCATAAATACAAACAACAAACTGGTGTTTGTCAGAGGTAGGGGGTGGGGAAAACGGGATTAAGAGATACAATATTCTAGTTATAAATCATGGGAACGGAAAGTACATCAGGGAAAATATAGTTAACAATGTTATAATAATTTTGGTAACAGTAAATGGACTTATCATGGTGCTCATTTCTTAATGTATATAAATGTTGAATCACTATGTTGTATACCTGAAACTAAAATAATATTGTATGTCAACTATACTTCAATAAAAAAGGGCAAATAAATAAGAATAGATTTAAAACTCTTAGATAACAAGAACTGCTTTTTTCCATGCTTTTTGTATACCTCATAATACCCAGCAAAGTATATCGCAGAGAGCAAATAAAAGTACTTGATCTGTTTATCTTAAAAAAAGAAACACAGTGGAGTCTTTGGTTTCAGCTCCAGCATGTAAAGAAATGAGAAGTTGTCACTCATATTCTTACAACAAAAATATCTGGACAAATAAAAAAATCAATTACTTTTCTTGGATCTATGAGAGAACTGAGATCATTGCCAGAATACCACTCTGAAATCTAGAAAGACAGGCACATGCAGAAGTACACAATCAAGTAAGATATTCATACCTGGAGCAGAAGCCAGGAGAGCCATAAACTGGTAGAAATACTTAAAAAGTAATTTTCAGCAAATTGCTGGAAGTTGAGTGTGGACTACTGACAGAAAAACTCCTGGTATTCCCAGTCATATGAGGGTATCCACAGTTTTATGGAATCTACTTCCAGGAGCTAGCTCCACCAGGTTCTCAAGGTATATAAAGGCTCTGGCAGGAGGAGAAGAGTAATGTTGTAAAACATGCCTAAAACTTTCTCCATAAAAAAGGTCTACTCTCCAGAGATGAAAAGTTTGCCAGAGCATAATCCTGAAATATTTTCCTGTTGAGGGAAAGGAATTCCTCCCCATTCTATCCCCCTCAGCCTCCTAGTCATAGTGAAATGGGGAGAAAATGTAATCACAATAAGGAAAAAGATGGAAAAAGGCTGCACCCAGGGGAGTGACAAGGGGAGGTGTAGGGATAGGTTTTAGAGGGGGTCATACCACTGGAGAAACACATGAAAGTCAGTCACTGAGCCAAGACACCAGCCCAATAAAGATAGATTTAATCAGTTTTAGCCCAAAGCAGTCAGAAGAAAATAATAAAAATTAGAGCAGAAATCAATGAATCTGAAAATAAGAAACCAATTGAGAAAATCATCAAAAGCAAAAGCTAGTTCTTTGAAAAGATCACTAAAATTGGTAAACCCTTATTAGCAGTGTAAACAAAGGAAGTAGAGAGTAGAGAGCTGGTTTAATATTTGAAAATCAGATGATGTAATCTACCACATCATCAGGATAAAGAAGAAAAAAAAACATGATCTATCAATAAAGGCAGGAAAAAATGTAACAAAACCTAACACTCTTTCATCATAAAAATAGTCAGCAAAATTAAAACAGGGGGAAACTCCCTTTAATTTGATAAAGACAATCTATAAAAATTCTGCAGGTTGGGGCGCCTGGGTGGCTCAGTGGGTTAGGCCGCTGCCTTCGGCTCAGGTCATGATCTCAGAGTCCTGGGATCGAGCCCCGCATCGGGTTCTCTGCTCAGCGGGGAGCCTGCTTCCTCCTCTCTCTCTGCCTGCCTCTCTGCCTGCTTGTGATCTCTCTGTCTAATAAATAAATAAAATCTTTAAAAAAAAAAATTCTGCAGGTAACATAATACTTAATGGTAAGAAACTAGAAACTTTTCTCCTTAAGACTGGGAACAAGGCAAGGAAGTCCTCTCTTGTTTCTACAGTATTTCGTAATGATTTTAATTTGAATTTCTCTAATGTCATGTTAAACATATCTCCATGTGTTTATTTGCCCTTTATATGCCTTATTCAGTAAAGTCTTCTATTTCTTTGCCTACTTCCAAGTGGATTGTTTGTGGGGGATTTTTTTGTTTTGTTTTTTACTTTTAAGGTTAGAGAGTTTTTTAATTATTCTGAATATGGTTCTTTGCAAAGATAGGATTTGAAATTGTTTTCTCCCACTTGGTGACTTATCTTTTCACTGTCTAACAGGGTCTTTCATAGAGCAGGTTTTTAATTTTAATGAAGTTCAATTTATCAATTTTTTATTTAAAGGATTATGTTTTTGTATCATGTCTAAAAACTTGTCATCTAACATCAAGTCATGAAGATTTTCTACTATATCCTCTTTTAAAAGTTTTGTGCTTTTATCTTACACATTTAGTTTATAATAATCCATTCTGAGTTCAGTTTTGATATGTGAATTTAGGTCAAGGTTCATTTTTTGGCCACTGATATCCATTGTTACCTACCATTTGTTAAAATGATTATTTACCTCCATGGAATTATTTTTGCAAGTTTGTCAAAAAACTACAACTTCAGGGTCACCGGGGTGGCTCAGTGGGTTAAGCCTCTGCCTTCAGCTCAGGTCATGATCTCAGGTCCTGGGATCAAGCCCTGGCACTGGGCTCTCTGCTCACCGGGGACACTGCTTCCCCCTTTGTCTCTCTGCCTGCCTCTCTGTCTACTTGTGATCTCTGTCAATTAAATAAATAAAATCTAAAAAACTACAACTCCAGTTTAACATGCATAAACTTAATTAACTTTCAATTTAAAATCACAACTGTAAAGCTATTTTGTGGCATAGGGTAATATTTAAGAGAACTTCAGTTTCTTATTTAAGTTTAATTTCTTAGATTTTTTTTTTTAAATGTGAGGGGGGAGAATTTTTTTCCTATTTTTTTTTTCTTCTTTTTTAAAAATTTTCTTTATCTCAACTTTATTGAGATACCTCATGTCCTATTGACAAATGGGAATTATATTTAAGGAATACAACTTGATCTTTTGATATTTAAATTACTCCAAAGACTTTTTACCACAACCAACTGGCATTTACTCCTGGGCTGCAAGGGTGGTTCGATACCCACAATCAATCAATGTGATAAACTACATTAATAAAAGAAAGAACAAGAATCATATAATCCTATCAACAGATGCAGTCAACGCATTTGACAAAGGCCAGCAACCTTTTTGATTAAAACTCTTCACAGTGTAGGGATGGAGGGAACATACTCAATATCATAAAAACCATATACAAAAAGCCAATAGCAGATATCATTCTCAATGGCGAAAAACTGAGAGCTTTTCCCCAGGTCAGAAACACAAAGGGATGTCCACTCTCACCACTGTTGTTCAACATAGTACTAAATTTCTAGCCTCAGCAATTAGGAAACAAAAAGAAATAAAAGGCATCTGAATCAGCAAAGAAGTCAGACTCACACTCTTCGCAGATGACATAATACTCTATGTGGAAAACCCAAAGGAGTCCACCCCAAACTTGCTAGAACTCATACAGGAGTTTAGCAACGTGGCAGGATGTAAAATCAATGCACAGAAATCATTTGCATTCCTATACACTAACAATGACACAAACAAAAGAGAAATTAAGGAGTCGATCCCATTTGCAATTGCAACCAAAAGCATAAGATACCTAAGAGAAAACCTAACCAAGGAGAAGAAGGATCTGTACCCTGAAAGCTATAGAACCGTCATGAAAGAAACTGAGGAAACACAAAGAAATGGAAAAACGTTCCATGATTATATACTGAAAGAACAAATATTGTAAAAATGTCTATGCTACCTAGAGCAATCTAAACGTTCAATGCAATCCTATAAAAATACCATCAACATTTTTCATAGAGCTGGAATAAATAATCCTAACATTTGTGTTGAACTGGAAAAGACCCCAAATAGACAAAAGAATGTTGAAAAAGAAAACCAAAACTAGTGGCATCACAATGTGAGACTTAAAGCTCTATTACAAAGCTGTCATCATCACGACAGTATGGTACTAGCACAAAAACAGACACATAGATCAATGGAGCAGAATAGAGAACCCAGAAATGGACCTTCAGCTCTGTGGTCAACAATCTTTGACATAGCAGGAAAAAAGAGTCAACAGTAAAAAGACAGCCTCTTCAACAAATGGTGTTGGGAAAATTGGACAGCCTCATGCAGAAAAATGAAATTGGATCATTTCTTTACACCACGCATGAAAATGGACTCAAAATGGATGAAGGACCTCAATGTGAGAAAGGAATCCATCAAAATCCTTGAGGAGAACACAGGCCGCAACCTCTTCGACCTCAGCCGCAGCAACTTCTTCCTAGGAATATCGCCAAAGGCAAGTGAAGCAAGGACAAAAATGAACTATTGGGACTTCATCAAGATCAAAAGCTTTTGCACAGCAAAGGAAACAGTTAACAAAACCAAAAGACAACTGACAGAATGGGAGAAGATATTTGCAAATGACATATCAGATAAAGGGCTAGTATTCAAAATCTATAAAGAACTTCTCAAACTCAATACCCAAAAAACAAATAATCCAATCAAGAAATGGGCAGAGGACATGAACAGACATTTCTGCAAAGAAGACATCCAGATGGCCAACAGACACATGAAAAAGTGTTCCACATCACTCGGCATCAGGGAAATAAAAATCAAAACCACAATGATACCACCTCACACCAGTCAGAATGGCTAAAATTAACAAGTCAGGAAATGACAGATGCAGGCGAGGATGCGGAGAAAGGGGAACCCTCCTACACTGTTGGTGGGAATGCAAGCTGGTGCAACCACTCTGGAAAACAGCATGGAGGTTCCTCAAAAAGTTGAAAATAGAGCTACCCTACGACCCAGCAATTGCACTGCTGGGTATTTACCCTAAAGATACAAACGTAGTGATCCGAAGGAGCAGGTGCACTCGAATGTTTATAGCAGCAATGTCCATGATAGCCAAACTATGGAAAGAACCTAGATGTCCATCAACAAATGAATGGATAAAGAAGAGGTGGTATATGTATACAATGGAATACTATGCAGCCATCAAAAGAAATGAAATCTTGCCATTTGCGACAACGTGGATGGAACTAGAGGGTATTATGCTTAGCGAAATAAGTCAATCGGAGAAAGGCAACTATCATGATCTCCCTGATATGAGGAAGTGGAGATGCAATGTGGGGGGTTTGGGGGGTAGGAAAAGAATAAATGAAACAAGATGGGATCGGGAAGGAATAAACCATCAGAGACTCTTAATCTCACAAAACAAACAAGGGTTGCCTGGGGAAGGGGGGATAGGGAGAGAGTGGTGGGGTTATGGACATTGGGGAGGGTATGTGCTATGGTGAGTGCTGCGAAGTGTGTAAACCTGGCTATTCATAGACCTGTACCCCTGGGGCTAATCATACATTATATGTTAATTTAAAAAAAAAGAAATTAGGGGCGCCTGGGTGGCTCAGTGGGTTAAGCCGCTGCCTTTGGCTCAGGTCATGATCCCAGGTCCTGGGTTCGAGCCCCACATCAGGCTTTCTGCTCAGCAGGGAGCCTGCTTCCTCCTCTCTCTCTGCCTGCCTCTCTGCCTACTTGTGATTTCTCTCTGTCAAATAAATAAATAAAATCTTTAAAAAAAAAAGAAATTAAAAAAAACTTTAAATACAATCATTTTTGGAAAAAAGTTATAAAACCTAATTCAAATTGTCAGATAATCTAAATGTAACTTATATTTGGTTGTGTGTGTGTATGTGAGCAAAGATATACATATATTTGTATGTATAAGACAATATATTATAAGACAGCCTCTTCAACAAATGTTGTTGGGAAAATCGGACAGTCAGTCACATGCAGAAGAATGAAACTAGACCATTTCCTGACACCATACACTAAAACAGACTCTACATGGATGAAAGACCTAAATTTGAGATAGGAATCCATCAAAATCCTAGAGGAGAACACAGGCAGCAATCTCTTCAATGTCAGCCACAGCAACTTCTTGCTAGACATGTCTCCAAAGACAAGAGAAACAAAGGCCAAAATGAACTATAGGGACTTCATCAAGATAAAAAGCTTCTGCACAGCAAAAGAAACAGTTGACAAAACTGACAACTGACAGAATGGGAGAAGATATTTGCAAATGTCTTATCAGATAAAGGGCTTATCTGATTAAAAGCTAGTCTCCAAATCCAGAAAGAACTTTTCAAACTCAACACCCAAAGAACAAATAATCCTGTCAAGAAGATATGAACAGACATTTCTCCAAATAACACATACAAATGGCCAACAGACATATGAGAAAATTATCAACATCACTCAGTATCAGGGAAATACAAATCAAAACCACAATGAGATATCACCTCCCACCAGTCAGAATGGCTAAAATTAGTAAGGCAGGAAATGACAGATGTTGGCGAGGATGTGGAGAAATGGGAACTCTTACATTGTTGGTGGCAGTGCAAGCTTGAGCAGCCACTCTGGAAAACAGTATGGAGTTTCCTCAAAAAGTTGAAAATAGAGCTATCTTACAACCCAGCAATCACACTACTAGGTATTTACCCCAAAGATACAAATGTAGTGATCCAAAGGGGCACCTGCATCCCAATGCTTATAGCAGCAACATCCACAATAGCCAAACTATGGAAGGAGCCCAGATGTCCATTGACAGATGAATGGATAAAGAAGAAGTGGTATATATACACAATGGAATACTATGCAGCCATCAAAAAAGAAATGAAATCTTGCCATTAGCAACCACATGGATGGAACTAGAAGGTATAATGCTAGGTGAAATAATCAGAGAAAGACAATTATCATACAATTTCACTCATATGTGGAATTTAAGAAATAAAAAAAGGAGCATAAGGAAAGGGAGGGAAAAATAAAATAAGACAAAATCAGAGAGGAAGACAAATAAGAAACAAACTGAGGGGAGGTAGGGGGATGTGGTTGCTGGGTGATGGACACTAGGAAGGGCATGTGATGTAATGAGCACTAGATATTATATAAGACTGATGAATTGGGGTGCCTGGGTGGCTCAGTGGGTTAAAGCCTCTGCCTTCAGCTCAGGTCATGATCCCAGGATCCTAGGATTGAGCCCCGCATTGGGCTCTCTGCTCAGCGGGGAGCCTGCTTCCCTTCCTCTCTCTCTGCCTGCCTCTCTGCCTACTTGTGATCTCTGTCAAATAAATAAATAAAATCTTCAAAAAAAAAAAAAGACTGATGAATCACTGAGCTCTACCTCTGAAACTAGTAATATACTATATGTTAACTAATTGAATTTAAATAATTTTTACAATTAATTAAATAAATACTCAAAATTTTAGTTCTTGGTCTGGCAATTTTTTTTTAAATCAATCACATTAAATGTACAAATTCCATTTAAAGTGTTGAAAAGTGATTAAATAAATATGTAAATAATACCACATAATATTGAAAGGCCCCTTAAGAGTGATTACTAGAGCTTTGTAGACATATCAATAGAATAATAATTCACACAAGCTGCATTTACATGCAAAAAGATGAAATATGTCTTCTGATTTGCAAGTGTAATAAACTGAACACTAATTTTAAAAAACAAAGAAACACCTATTAAATAGCTAAAATGAAAAATTATAATAATACCAAATTCTGGAGATGATGCAGACAAACTTAGCCTTTCATAAGTTGCTACTGGCAATGTAAAATGTACAACTACTCAGGAGAACAGTTTGGAAGTTTCTTACAAAATTAAGTATGTACTTAAAACATGACACACAGCAATGCCAACCATGGGCATTTATTCCAGGGCAATAAAACTTATGTTCACATAAAACCTTGTATATAAATGTTCATAGCAACTTTATCTGTAGGAGCCAAATACTGGAAACAATCTAAATGTCTTCAAGAGATGAATATTTAAATAAGGTGTGATACCTCCTTACCAGGGAATACTACTCAATAGTCAAAAAGGAAGGAACTACCGAAAGATGTAACAATTTGGATGAATCTCAAGGAAATTATGCTGAATAAAAAAATAGAATCCTGAAAGCTTACATATAGTAAGGCTTAATTCATATAAGATTATGGAAATGACAAAATTGTAGACAGAAATCAGATTAGTGGTTACTGAGAGCTAGGGACTGACAGCATTAAGTGGAAAGGGAGGGAGTATGTCTTAAAAGGCAATGCGAAGAATCCTTATGGTGAGGGAACGGTCTTTAACTTGACGTGATGGTGGTCACACAAATCTAGACATGTGATAAAATTGCACAGAACCAAGTACACATGCTGCAAATAAGTGAATGTCAAATTGGTAAAATCCAAGTAAGATCAATGGATTGTACCAATATCCTGGTTGTCTTACTCAACTCTATATTTGCAAGATGTTAACACTGATAGAAATCAGGTGAAATGTAATCATAATCTCTGCATTATATCTTATAACTATACATGAATCTATAATTGATTTTTTAAACATAACTAGAACATTTTAAATATAAAAAGAAAAAGAAATCTCTGAAAAGACCCTTCTGTGCACGTACACAAAAAATCCCATTAGGGCATTAACTACAAAATAAAACTTATAGGATAAAGATAAACAGAAATTGTTTAAATAATGGATGAAAACATAGTATGTATTTAATAAATTACCCTGCTGTTACTGTTGTCACTATATTATTACAACTTCTATAAATACTACCTTTAATTTATTATTTTGAACTGGCATTTGCTCTTATGCATATTCTTCCTTCAAATATCTTCAGAGCTAACTTTCTCACCTTATTTAGGTATCTGAGAATTTTACCACAGAAAACATCACTTCTTTGAAACCTATCTTAAATAACCCTGCTCTGTTTTTCCACCTATTAATGCTCCCCATTCCATTCCTTTCCTGGATTTATTTTTCTTCTTAGCACTTGTGACCAAATGAGATATTGCATATTTATGCGTTTGCTTGTTTACTCTCAATTCCTGCTGCCCTGAGAAAGCAAGCTTTATGAGAACAGGGCTTCATCTGCTGTGTTCACTGCTGCAGCTCCTCTCCTTACAAAGTACCTGATATGATGGAGGTTCAGGAACTATTAAATAAGTAAACACTGGGTGCTTGGGTGGCTCAGTTGATTAAGCATCTGCGTTCAGCTCACATCATGATTCTAGGATCCTGGGATCAAGCCCCATGTAGGGATCAAGCCCCTCCCTCTTCCTCTGCAGCTCCCCCAACTTGTGCTCTTTATCAAATAAATAAAAACCTTTTTTAAAAAAATAAAGAAATAAATAAGTAAACATCACAATAAACTGATTAAGTGAATATTGATATTAGCTATAATAATGTAAATTTTAATATTTTCTCTGGTTTTAAGAAATTGCTTCTGATGTGTAAGAAAAATGTTCAAGAAATTGTTTTAGAAATCTATTTCCAAACTTTCCATTAAAATACTCATAAAACTATTTTTGAAAAGGATTTTCTGTGTACCTCAACGACAAAAAAAAAAAAAAAAACCCCACAAAAAACAAAAAACAAGGAAATGTGTTCTCCTAGGGTTTACAGTCCCCTTATGCCTTATTCATGAGTTAGGACCTCTTTTGGAAACTATTCTCTTAATGTCACTTCTCTCCCTCTGGTTAACTGGTTCTGGAGTTCCACCACTTAGGATGTAAGCTCAGTTGCCTCAAACTAAAATGCATTTTTCATTCAGGTTCCATATAAAGTCTCTCTCTCTCTCTCTTTTTTTTTTTTTTTTCGTACAAAATCTCTTAAGGTTCTTTTTGGCTCTTTTTTTTTTTTTTTTTTTTTTTTTTTTGGAACATTGGAATTCATCAAGCTGCTTAAATATAAGTTCTCCCCTATTGTTCTTTCCAGGATATCCACTAGTTTCTTTATGTTCCCTAGAAATAAGAAACAGCAAGTTTTAAATATCTATTTCGCACCACAACTGTGTTATAAGTGATACATACTCCTTCTTCTTCAGTTGTTAAAGGAACAAGTTTTCCACCACTGTTAACTGGTTTACAGCAACTTTTCCAATAAACCCATGTGGCTAACTCTTCATTTAAGGGTTAAGTAGTGGAGGAAATTACATAAGACCTTTGGAGAAATACAAGTACCTACTATTAAGTATTCTGAAAATGTCATATATGTTTTAGGGTATGAGAAGGGCTACGGCTCTAATGGACAGTTAGCAGATAGCAGAGTTGCAATAAAACCAACTCCTACTCCAAATTATGCAGGATTTGCAAAGAGGTACAGGAAATCTTATTCATGACTCCTAGAGACCTTGAACTTATAAAAAGCACTCAGAGAGGGATTTGAGAAGACTGGTGAGCAATACTGTAAAATATAAGGTAGCCCAAGATAACACAGATTTGATACTACCCATAATTGGCTCCCATTTTCTATTTAGCTCCCTATTCTCAAAATGCCCAGAATATGACATGAGGTTTGGTAGTACATGAATGATTCTTGATCATTATAAATATATGGCTTGCCATATATAACAACAATATATGGCTTACCTAGTGTAACTTTTATTACCTTTAGATCCAGACCAAAAATATTGTTTCTCATTACACTCATAACAACATAACCTCATGGTTTATGCATTTGAATTCTAGAGCCAAACTTTTGTGTTACTGTGGGAATTTTGCTATATATCTCTAGAGGCAGCTTTTGCCCTCCTAAGACTCCTCTGCAGACCTGGAGCCTCGCTGGAAGGGAGGGATTGTGTGAGGAAGACAGGATGGTTTTCAATAAGACTAAAGAATGTGTTTAAGTGTTTGAGAGTGTGTTTCAACAGTTGGGAACCTGACTCATGTGCATGTCTGACTGATGTCTGACTAACTGATGTCTACCCTTATTTAGGTGATACAAAGACTGGCTTAATTCACAGACTGGCAGAGAGCTGGGATCGGTCTGTCTCCGAATTCATCAGAGCAAGAGAAACTGAACTTTTCCCTCAGAGCCTATATGTGGGCCACAGGGGAGAAAAGACTGGCATAGGCTCATCCTGGGTCCTGTCTAATAATGCTGTCTGAAAATCCACAAAAACTATAGTAGAGAGATACAGCAATAACAAAGGTGGGTATCAAGAAAGGAAGCACAAACCACCACAAGACTATCAGACAGGAGCCAGCAGAAAACCTCTGAAGTGAAGTGTCCATTAAACATATTGCAAGAAAAGAAAGGCAACTTATATCATCTGCCAAGGCCAACCATCTAAGTCAGAGAACCAAGCAATACTGTCCTATCCTCTTAATATCTTCCCCACTTCAACTCAGAGTAAAGAATAGTGAGGGAGAACAGGTGGAGGATCCTACTTTTCTCATTACAGTTCTCTAGCCCAAAGTATACCCAAGTAAGGGAGGGAAGTTGAAGCTGAAAAGTTATTAATTCCAATTATTATACAGGATTATACATTCCAATTATGTAACTGGTACAAAATTTCTGACAATGTTTCTTCAGGACTGTGTCTTATCTAAGAATCTGCCCTATAGGCTTGGGCCTCCTGGGATTTTCTTGCAAGGAAAGAAGAATAGTACACTCTGCTTTGATATGGGAGACAAGAAAATAAAAATGCATTTTTATCAAAATCCATGCATCATGCTTATTCAACATACTAGCCACACATGCATTATCTCATTTATTCCTCACAGCATCTTTGAAAGTTAAGCATGCAGCTTGTTCAGGACTGCATGCTCAGGAAGGGCCTGGGCTTGATTTAATGCTCTGTTCTTGCTGTCTTGAAATTCTTAATAACTTTAAAACAAGGGATACCACATTTTCATTTTGTGCTGGGCATTACAAATTATATAGTTGGTCATGCAAAGGAGTTCTGGAGTGTTGGCTACATTCAACTGCTTGACCTACACTGGAATTATATGGGTGTTGACTTTAAATAATTTGTTATACTGTATATATGTTTTATGCAATTTTCTGCATGTATTCTGTATTGTACATTTTAAGATATTAAAAATAAGTCCTTCTCCAGAAATAGGTTTACTCGATGAAATGGAAAAAAAAATTTTTTTTAAATTTCTGACACATTCTCAAGGAGATGCAAAAGCATGTCTTTACCAAATAGACAAAAATAAGAAGAGAGTAAACCTATTATTTTAATTTAAGAAGCAAAATAAATTCTCCACTCAAAGTACTAAATAGCAGACTTGACATGGCAGAAAAATAAGTTTTTAAGGAAACAAGGTAAGTCTCAGATGTAATCATACAATTTGGAATGAAGACATAAAATGACAAAAGATAATAGATACGGATGGTTAAAAAACAGATATTCAACTCAAAATATTGGTTATCCCCAAAGGAGAAAAAAAAAATGGATCAAAAGCTAATTCTAATAATGATTTTCCCAGAGTAGAAAAAGATACTAAAAAATATGACTGTGTTCATGGCAATTTAATAAGCAATGTGTTTCTTATTAATTTTATTATTTAAATTCCAAGAAAAGAGAATTGGTTCTGAAACTTTCAAAACTGAAAAATAGTAATCCTCCAAAACTTAATCTTTAATAAAACAAAGAGTTCCATTTTTTGTTCTTTTCTCTGCAGAATACAATAGAGAAATATCTTTGAGTTTTGTCAGTGAAGACAGAAAAGTGATAACACTAAACACATGGTAACCAGTCAAGGTGGCATTCATAGTTGAAAACAGAATGGCAACCTCAGAGAGGTTATTTCAGAAAATATACTCAAATCTGTCTATGAAAGAAAATTAAAGATATTCCTTAGTCAACTAGAAAAATGAAAATAAATCAAATTCAGATCTCTCTCATTTGGAAGTCATAGTAGAATAGAAAAGAACTACCAATAAAACACTAAAACCACCAAGAGAAAAAACTTCAGAATTCACTAAACATTACTAAGAGAATGGCTGATGCTGTAAGTCTAAGTAACTGGTGTAACTATGGTAACTAACATTGGATACAAATGACAAAATATGCCTTAATAGCAGAACACTTTTTTTTCTTGAATAAGAGCTTATGGATCCAAATTAAATTAATGAAAGTTCATAAGGTAGGAAGAAAAAGAGCAGAAGTACTATATTTCTTACTTTTCCATAAAATGAAGTTAAGTTGTAATTTTTTGTCTTCATAAAAGCATCACAAATACAACTCTAAGAAATCTATGAAAACTGTTAAAATTGCCACCAATAAAGTTAAAATCAAATCTCCATTTTTATAAATTATTGTGGAAGACAAGAACATACAGAGTATTTCCTATACAATACAACACAAAATAGAAAAAGAAAGAGCTTGGCTGAAAGAGGCATAAAATTAACACAAGTCAGATGCAGAAAAACAATTAGAATCAATTACAATAAAGTTAAATTCAAAATTAATCATATGGTTCAAACAAAAATTCCTCCAGAGCCTCAGAACAGTCCTAAATGCCCATTATTTCAGAGTACAAAATACAGGACTATAGAGAAAATTTAAAAATTAAAAGAAAAAACTACTATAATACAGTCCAATCTTCTTGATGAACATGGATGCTAAAATTGTAATTGAAGTAATAAGGAACAGAGGAGAATCAAACCTATATACCCCTAGTTTATTTTCTCTCCCTTTTGGTAATTTAGCAGAGAACTGATTCAGATTTGAACTGCCTCAAAGGAAGAAAGGCAAATACCAGCCACTACATACTAGGAGACCCCTTATCTAAAAACATCCATTCCAGACCAAGGAACTTATATTTCTTACAGGCTCACAGATATGTCCTGGCTCTCAATATGAATGCATAGAGCAAGACGAGGAAGGCGTTTCCCATTACTGGCAAAAAAGCTACCATGTACCATGAGTCTTACATGCTTCCCCAAATAGTGGAACAGTGAAATTTTGGGTGACCCGCCTGTGCTATGCTCTTCTCTGCCAATAAATTTAAACCCTGTGTTAAATCTACTGTGCTAGTGATGTTGTCCATGATCACTTTGCACAACAAGAAGTCAACAATTTATTATACTAAAGTGCATTCATCAGAGGAATGAAAAGTGGTTAAATTTATAAGATTGATTAACATCATGTCACATAAAAAGGATAAATAAGAAAAATCTGTATTATTTCTCTACTGGGATGGCAAAAAAAAAAAGATGTTTGATAAAATATTATGCCCAAGTATTTTAAAACACTTTAATAAGGACGAGAAGGATGGGTTCAGAGTGTTTATTTGAAAACATCTCGTATCATACTGAGTGGAGAAGTGCTAAACATTTTTCCTTTCAAAATCAGTAGCAAAGGAATTAAGATTCCTTACTCAGGGCACCTGGGTGGCTCAGCCTTTAAGCATCTGCCTTCAGCTCAGGTCATGATCCTGGGGTCCTGGGATTGAGCTCCACATGAACCCCCCACCAGGCTCCCTGCTCAGCAGGAAGTCTGCTTCTCCCTCTCACACTCCCCTTGCTTATGTTCCCTCTCTCACTGTCTTTCTCTCTGTCAAATAAACAAAATCTTAAAAAAAAAAAAATTCCTACTCACTCAAAACCAGTGATATTTCAGCACTGATCAGTTTCACAATTCCAGAACCAAAAATAAGTGAGACCATAATACAAAAAAGGTAGAAAATATATTTGCTAGATGCAGAAGATGTGATCCAGAAGCACTAAAAAAGTAATCAATTGAAAAATAAAATTCAAAAAATTAAAAATATATATATATATAAAAAATATATATTAAAAAAAAAAAGAAAAATAAAATTCATAGGGGAATGCAAAGAGAAATAGTTAAAGATAAATATCAAAAACATCTATTCCAACTCCATACACCAAATTCAAGAATTCCCATTAGAAATAGTAACAAGGAGGGGAACATGGGTGGCTCAGTCAGTTAAGCATCCAACTCTTGATTTCAGCTCAGGTTGTGATCTCAGGGTCCTGGGATCAAGCCCTGCATCAAGACCTGAGGAACTACAGAACACTCTGAAAGAAAATGAAGAAGACATGAAAAGATGGAAAAACATTCCCTGATCATGGATTGGGAGAATAAACATTGTTAAAATGTCTATATTGCCCAGAGCAATCTATACTTTCAATGCCATCCTGATCAAAATTCCACTGGCATTTTTCAAAGTGCTGGAACAAACAATCCTAAAATTTGTATGGAACCAGAAAAGACCCCGAATCACCAAGAAAATGCTGAAAAAGAAAAACCTGGGGGCATCACGTTGCCTGATTGCAAGCTTTACTACAAAGCTGTGATCCCCAAGACAGCATGATACTGGCACAAAAACAGACACATAGACCAATGGAACAGAGTAGAGAGCCCAGATATGGACCCTCAACTCTATGGTCATATAATCTTTGACAAAGCAGGAAAAAATATCCAATGGGCGGGGGGAAGAGTCTCTTCAATAAATGGTGCTGGGAAAACTGGACAGCTATGTATAGAAGAATGAAACTCAACCATTCTTTCACACCATACACAAAGATAAACTCAAAATGCATGAAAGACCTCAACGTGAGGCAGGAATCCATCAAAATCCTAGAGGAGAACATAGGCCATACCTCTTCAACATCGGCCACAGCAACTTCTTTCAAGACACATCTCCAAAGGCAAAGGAAACAAAAGTGAAAATGAACTTTTGGGGCTTCATCAAGATTAAAAGCTTCTGCACAGCAAAGGAAACAGTTAACAAAACAAAGAGGCAAGCCACAGAATGAAAGAAGATATTTGCAAATGACACTACAGACAAAGGACTGATATTCAAGATCTATAAAGAACTCCTCAAACTCAACATACACAAGGGGCACCTGGGTGGCTCAGTAGGTTAAAGCCTCTGCCTTCGGCTCAGGTCATGATCATGGTCAGGATCCTGGGATCGAGCCCCGCATCGGGCTCTCTGCTCAGTGGAGAGCCTACTTCCTCCTCTCTCTCTCTCTCTCTGCCTGCCTCTCTGCCTACATGTGATCTCTGTCTGTCGAATAAATAAATAAAATCTTAAAAAAAAAAAACTCAACATACACAAAACAGATAATCACGTCAAAAAATGGGCGGAAGACATGAACAGACACTTCTCCAAAGAAGACATACAAATGGCTAACATCACCATTAGCCATCAGGGAGATTCAAATCAAAACCACATTGAGATAACACCTAGCACCAGTTAGAATGGCCAAAATCAACATGACAGTAAACAACATGTGTTGGAGAGGATGTGGAGAAAGAGGAACCCTCTTACACTGTTGGTGGGAATGCAAGTTGGTGCAGCCACTTTGGAAAACAGTGTGGAGATTCCTTAAGAAATAAAAATAGAGCCCCAGAAGTAAAATAAGTATTTTATAAAGATTAAAGTTAAATTCAACAAAAAAAAAAGAAAGAAAAATAGAGCTACCCTATGACCCTGCAATTGCACTACTGTGTATTTACCCCAAAGATACAGATGTAGTGAAAAGAAGGGCCATCTGTACCCCAATGTTCATAGCAGCAATGGCCACAGTCACCAAACTGTGTAAAGAATAAGATGCCCATGGGATGCCTGGGTGGCTCAGTTGATTGGGCGGCTGCCTTCGGCTTAGGTCATGATCCCAGCATCCTGGGATCGAGTCCTATATCAGTCTCCTTGCTCAGTGGAGAGCCTGCTTCTCCCTCTACCTCTGCCTGCCATTTTGTCTGCCTGTGCTCGCTCTCTCTCCCTCTCTCTCTGACAAATAAATGGAAAGTCTTAAAAAAAAAAAAAAAAGAATAAGATGCCCTTCAACAGACAAATGGATAAAGAAAATATGGTCCATATATACAATGGAATATTATGCAGCCATCAGAAAGGATGAATACCCACCTTTTGTATCAACATGGATGGGACTGGAAGAGATTATGCTGAGTGAAATAAGTCAAGCAGAGAAAGTCAATTATTATATGGTTTCACTTACTTGTGGAGCATAAGGAATAACATGGAAGACATTAGGAGATGGAAAGGAAAAGTGAATTGGGATAAATCAGAGGGGGATAGGAACCATGAGAGACTATGGACTCTGAGAAACAAACAGGGTTTTGGAGGGGAGTGGGTTGGGGTGATGGGTGAGCCTGGTGGTGGGTATTAAGGAGGGCACGTATTGCGTGAAGCACTGGGTGTAGTGCACAATGAATCTTGGAACACTGAAAAAATTAAATTAAATTAAATTAAAAAAAAAAAAAAAAAAAAGACCTGCCTCGGGATCCTTGCTCAGTGAGGAGTCAGCTTGGGGGATTTGCTCCTCCTCCCTCTGCCCCTTCCTATGCTCTCATGCATGTGCTCACTTTCTCTCTAAAATAAATAAAATAAATCTTTAGAAAGAAAATTAAAAAAAAAAAAATAACAACAAAGGATACCTGGGTGGCTCAAGTAGTTAAGCAACTTTTTTTTTTTTTTTAAGATTTACTTATTTGAGAGAGGGAGAGAGAACTATATTAGGGAGGGAAGGGGCAGATGAAGAGAGTGAGAGAGGCTTAAGCACCCTCCCAGCTGATCACAGAGCCCAATGTGGGGTTTGATCTCATGACCCTGAAATTGCAACCTGAGCCCATACCAAAAGACTGAGGCTTAACCAACTCTACCACCCAGAAACCCCAAGCACCTGCCTCTTAATTTCGGCCCAGGTCACAATCTCAGGGTCATGAGATGGAGCCCTGCATTGGGCTCCAAGCTTGGTGAGCAATCTCCTTGAGAATTCTCTCTCTCCCTCTCCCTCTGCCCCTCCACAGCTTGTGTGCTCTATAAATAAATAAAATCTTTTTTAAAAAACAAAAAGAAATAGCAATAAAAAATTAAGTAGGAATTATCCTAATTAAAAATGTGAGTAAACTACAGGGATAAAACTATAAAGAACTATTTTATATTTGTTTCTAAGAAAAAAAGCATCTCCATTATTCTTTCATATTTCACAATAGTGTTAATATCAAGGTTTTAAATCTTGCCAAATTAATCCAAAGTTTTATGTGATCAGATTAAAATTGTAATGGGATCCAATTTGAATACTGAGGAAATACTCTAACAGATGAAGATTAAATTACCAGATCAGAGAACATCTTAGAAATTTTTCAAAAGAAAAACAAATTATATAGTTATAATTAAACCACTGGTCTATTTGTCTACAGATAAATATAGAGAGTACAGCAAGAAGTGACCAAATAGAAATTATATTACATATATGATAAAAGAGGCATCACATATCAAAGAATAATGAAAAGATCTTCCAATATATGACCTAGGGGGAGGGAGATCTACACATATCTTCAGTTCATACCATACAGCATAATTCATTTTTTATGAGTTAAAAAGTTTTAGTAAGAAAAATCATACAAAACTGATCTGAATATATATCTTTTTTGAAGAGAGTCTGATTTTTTATGAAACAAACATACCAAAAAAAGAAGTAATAATCCCATATTTAAGACCTTAAAAATAAAAATGCTTGCATTTGAAGAAGTTTGTAGAAATTAAAAGGGAAATAGAAGACTGGGTTCAAATTTACAAAGTAACTAATAAACAAAGAGGTAGTACTTTCAGAAACCAAACTATTGTTTTAATTTGCATTTATTTGACAACTACTGAGATTAGCACGTTTACTTCATAGTTGTAATTCTAACCTAGTGTGCTACCTATTTATGTTATTTTAACATATGTCGATTAGAGTTTTAATATTTTTCTAATTATTTCATATTTGGAAAAAATATTTTTTTTAAATATTTTATTTATTTATTTGACAGACAGAGATCACAAGTAGGCAGAGAGGCAGGCAGAGAGAGAGGAAGGGAAGCAGGCTCCCCGCTGAGCAGAGAGCCCGATGTGGGACCCGATCCCAGGACCCTGAGATCATGACCTGAGCTGAAGGCAGTGGTTTAACCCACTGAGCCACCCAGGCGCCCTGGAAAAAATATTTTTAATAAATAAAGCAGATGATACTGCTGCTGTACAAAATTAGTTTTAAAAGCATCAAGCCCCACTAGTTATCTAAAAAATGTAAGTCAAGACTACAATGAAAATGTATACCTGCCTGTTAAATAGGCCAATTTTTTTAAAAAGATTTTATTGATTTATTTATTTATTTGACAGAGAGAGACAGCGAGAGAGGCAATACAAGCAGGGGGAGTAGAAGAGGGGAAAGCAGGCTCCCCACTGAGCAGAGAGCACGATGCAGGGCTTGATCCCACGACCTCAGGATCATGACCCAAGTCAAAGGCAGATGCTTAACGACTGAGCCATCCAGGCACCCCAAATTAGCAAATTTTTTAAAAAGATAACCCCCAAAGCTGTCTTGGGAATAGCAGAAATTTTCTCTCATTTGTATTTGGAAACCGTGAAATTGAAACTCCAATTTGGAAAGCAATTTATAATTAAAAGCAATACTTATAAAGTGTTGTAAAAATCTTAATGATAGTAAGCCCGTATCCTAAAAACAAACAAACATTCAACCTTAAAACATGGAAAAGGTCATTTTTAAAATTTCTAAATAGCCTGCATATCCAACAGCACAGGAATGAGAAAGCAAATTTACAGCATTCATAAGGGAACTCAATGCTGTCAGTAAAATGGTGATTATGAAGATTACATAACAGCATGGAAATAGTTATGATAATTTCATCATAGGAAAACACAAAAGCAAAATATAAAATGATGCACATAATAGTAAAAGAACAAAATGGAAAGAAATGCACTAAACTGATAATCCATTAATACATTTTTAAATAATAAAAAGAATGTTCAATTCTTTTAAGTTATAAACTAACAATCTCTAGTCAGTAATTAAAAGTATCCAGTTCAATATATTAATCTGCACTCCATTCCTCATTCAAAAATAAAACACCCTTTACTCCTACCCGAGCTGGGGTCGGAACCTGGGGGCTGGGGAGGGCGAAGGATTTAACTGTTTTCCTGCTTCTTCTCCCTAGGTTGTCAACTTGGGACTTAGGTTCCTCTTGCTGTTGGTGTTGTTCACCCTTGGAAGTGATACTCTTAGGCAGGATTTTTTTTTTTTTTTAATAGACTTTATTTTTTTTAGAGTAGTTTTAGACTCACAGCAAAACTGAAAGGACAAGTAAAGAAATTCTCCCTGCCCACATACCTACATAACTTCCCCCAATTTGAACATTCCCCACCAGAGGGGTACATTTGTTACAACTGATAAACCTACACTGACACACTGTCATCACCAGAGTTCACAGTTTACATTAGAGTTCATTCTTGGTAGCACACATTCTACCAATGTATAATGGTATTTTTGACCAATGTATAATGACATGTATCCATCATTATAGTATGCCATTGAGTAGTTTCACTGTCCTAAAACTATTCTGAGCTCTACCTATTTATCCCTAACTCCTGTTTAGACAGAATTTTAAACAGCTCTTTCTCTCTTTGGCTTCATTTCATCCATGAGAAATGCACACTCATCCTTTGCTCCCAGGGATTACTGTAGCCAAAAGTAACACACTCTCTCTGTCTGCCTTTCAGGCTTGAGAGACAAGAATGAAGAGAAACCACCTAGAGTACTCTGAGCTGCTACAAGCCTGACTTCTTTAACTTGAGGCAGAGGAAGCAGCGGAGGCCGCAGCACCCCTCACCTCCCTAGGAGGCCAAGAGCTACACATATAGCATCCCTTCTCCCCAGAGAGGTCTCATAAGTCACTTTCCCTCTCTCCAGCTTCTTCACTCTTTTACATTCTTAAAATGGTCATAAGATCCTTGGACTACTACTCTGAAGATTCTTCTCATGGTTCATCAGGTGCTTCAACTTTAATAAGCAGTCACAAAACCATAAAGAGCACAGAGAAGAAGCCTGACAGGTCCTAAATGATCACTGTTGTTTTCAATTTATTTTATGATTAAAAAAAATAAATGTGTAAATAGTGAAAGAAAGGAAAAGATAACTCAGGAATCAAATAACCAGCTCAGGAATCAAATAATCAGAAATCAGAACATCAAGATTCCTCTTGAACCCTTGTTACTGCTATGCCTTGGTCAATGTCCTTAAACTCCTTGAGCTTGTTTCCTCATCTGAAGTTGGAAAAATTAAAAGCAGCCGTTCTACTTCTTCTGTTATAATAAACAGATAATTTCTTTGCTACAACTATTATATCAACATAAACTAGCCTTATTATAACAATTGTTTATTCCATAAATAGGAATATTCCAATATACTGTTTTCTTCTTAACATGTGTGAACTGCTTTGCTCATCAAAATGGTGGAATGATCAGTAAGATAATCAGAAGTAAATGCCAAAGTCAAAATTTGCTGTTACAACTTATTCATTGAGGCTGATCAGAATAGCCACAAAGCATTAAAAAAAAAAAAAAGTACTTGTTAATATTTGAGGAAAAAAAATTATAGCTTGCGAGCTTTTTGGTACCTCTTATACTCCTCTTAGTCAAATGCCACTCCCTTTTCTCTATTCCTCCAGCACACAGTTCACTCCATTCAGCAAATGGATTTTGCCTGTTTCACAGCATCTAGTCACCCAGTACCACCTTTGCCTGTCCTGTGTGGAATCTCGCTTTCACAGCTGAAATATGAGTAAAAGCAGCATAAAAAAAAGTATCATTTTTATTTCAGTAGATTTAAGGCAAATATTGAAAGCCAATAATGCTATGCCCCAGAAAAAGTCTTCTTTACACATTTCGTAATAATGAAGAAATTATATGAAATTATATATATGGACATACTTATATACATATATAAATATACATGTATATTATATATATATATATCTTCTGAAGATATATGCATCCAGTAAAACATTAATAAAATAACTTTGAAATGAGTTAACTGTAAATAATTTCAGTATTAGTAATGAAGTGTGATACTTCAACAGAACACGGAAATGTTGACAGCATTTTTCACAGAATTTTACGATTTGAATGTTGAAAAATCACTCAAAATTATGCTAGTTATCTTCTGTGTAAGAACCCTGAGTGATAAAGTGATTTATCCAAAGGAGTTTGCAAAATCAGAATAAGAGTTAAGGTTGATTGTGTGTGCTGTATGTGTTTTACACAACATCACAGCCTTTTTAGGTCTTGTTATAAATCTTACTGAGTAATAGTTATTGAAATTTTCAACCTGAGACCTAACCGGGGCCAGTGTAACTTTAATTAAGGATCAAAAGAGACAAACAAGAGAAGAAAGAACATGCCAGAGTTCCCGTCCTCCTGCTTACCTTGTATTTCCCCTATCCTAACTGGCGACATCCGCTTTGGACCCTTCACCCACTCAGGATTCATCACTCAGATTTTTTATATGAATTAGTGGGCCTCACATCCCCTCAAGTTATAGTGCTCTTCCCACCATATTCGTCACCTAATTGCTGGGTACACTTCACCGTTTCACTCCCTATCTCTCACATACCATATGCTTAAATTCTGGTTAAGCATGCAGACTGTGACCCCTGGATTTCAGAATCACTCTAACAAGAGTTTTCAGTTTCTCCACAGAAAGACAAACCTCAGCTTGCCAGTGACGGCCCCACTGCCATTCCTGCACATATGCAGCTTTTAAGAGCGCCTGGGTCACTTGCTGCCTAGTCCCCATAAATGAGACCTTGCTGCCCACACTGCCACTCTATCAGCAACTGAGATCACCCCCTAGTACTTCAGGCTAGCCATACTCACTAAAAAGGAAACTTTGAGTCAAGGGGGAGATAAGCATCAGACACAGAAGAAAATCCCAAGTCTCCCAGGGTGATCTGGCCTTCCTTCCTGATATAGAAAACATCACCCAATATAGAAGAGAGATCCAATGAAGGGCCCTGCCCCTGAGACAACTGTAAATTCATTAACTCAGAATTCTACACTTAGCTGTCTCCATCTTCACCACCCCTCACATACACTACTCTTCTTCACCACCCACTTTGCACTCATTGCTGAAGCCCAAGGAATAGTTTAAAGGATATAAACATTTACAAATCCCTTTGCTTAACTAAGATCTCTATGGGATGATAATATAAAGTTGGCATTCAGGAATAAACAACAGTCATTTTAAGTAAATGTTTTCAATTTATATGTCAGATATGTTTTGATCTCTTTTCATTATTTACTTATGTATTCAGAAATTTTGGACAAATATATGAAATTATACATTGGGAAAAGTAAGAGTAATTAAATATAAAACTATAACTGTATTTAATTTGTTACTTTGGAAAATGATGAAATCAAATTATAGGTACTAGAATTAAACTGCCCGAGTTCACATACCATTTCTACTGTTTGCTTGCATGGTAACCTGGACAATCTACTTATCTGAACCTGGATGTTCTCAAGTATAAAGCAGAGATAACAGAATCCACTGCATGGAGTTAGTCTTTAAGTAAGTTGGCACATGAAAAATGTTTAGCATACCACCTGGTACACATGTACACTTAGTAAATGTCTACTATGCTTCTAAAAGAAGATAATGGAGGAGAACATATTTCAATCATGAAGAACAGGCTGTAAAGAAACAATGTCTTTCAACAGGAAATGAAAGATTTAAAACTGTGGTACTTCATTACCATGGAATACTACTCAGCAATAAAAAAGAATAAACTATTAATACACAATAACTGGGCGGATCTCAAAGGAATAATGCTAACTAAAAAAGCCAATCACTTAATCTCACATACTATGTGATTCCATTTACATTACCTTTTTGAAATGACAAAATAATAAAGATGGAGAATAGACTACTGCTTTCTAGGGGTTATAGGAGAGAAAAGGAGTAAAGTGATTCTAGCCATAAACTGATAACACAAGAGATCCTCGTGATGCAAATGTTCTGAATCTTGACTGTGGTGGTAGTTACACAAATCTATAGATGTAATAAAATTGCAGGGAACTAAGTATACACATACATATACATGTGCATGCATGTGAAATTGATGAGATCTGAATTAGTTCTGTAGATTACATCAATGTCAATTTCCTGGTTGTGATACAGTACTTCAGTTATGCAGGATATTACCTTTGGGGGAAATTTAGTGAAAGTTCCATGGAATAACTGTATTATTTTTACAACTGAGTATGAATTTATGGCTATCTCCAAACAAAACGTTAAAAAAAATAAACAACACTAAAATAATTTTCTGGGGATCCTATAACTAAGTCATTCTATCTTTGGTCTTTTCTCATTCAAGAAGGAGAAAAATTAACAAACAGAAGAATATGTTGGTAAAAGTGTATCTTACAGCTATTGAAAATCCTGTAGAAATAGAAGATTACAATTGATAGGCAAATAAATGACTTTGCCAACTATGTTTTTCCTTTGAAAAGGAAGAAAAAAATTAGGCATTCATTGACAGTTTACTTGCCGTCTATGGGCTGAGTGTTGTCAGTTAGTGCAGATTTGCCTGATTTTTCAACCATCAGATACAAAAATAGCTCATCCTAAACTCCTGACATCTATAATCTAAGAATCTCAACAATCGTGCATGGGAACTTTACATACACACACACACACACACACACACACACACACACACACACAGAGCAGTCACATGTTAGAAGGAAATAGGAGCAGGAAGCAGAGATTTTGTTTGTACAAATCTTTCTCGCCCTTCCCACCTGGTTTACTTCAATGCCAGACATTTCTTTTTTGGTCTTAACTTCCTCAAGGTATTTACCAGACTGAGACTGGATAGAATAAGTCACCAGGGAAGGAAATGCTGACTGCTGGTGTTTACCTGAGTAGCATGGGCCAGCCTGAATCAATGTGTCTGTGGTCCTGTGAGTATTGTAGAGGACCTGGCATTTGCCTCAGTGCTATTTGTTGGACAACTACTATTCCCTTGCTGCTGTGATATTCTGCATTATTAAACTTCACCGATTTGTTTGTAAGCTTTCCATCTCATCTATGACACTGGCAAAAATTCTGTCAATTTCCCCTGTCTCCCGGAAGTCTTTCATTTGAGTAGTCATAAACAGGCTGGTGCCATGAAGTCCTCAAAGCCCCAGCTGCCAATATCATATTGACAATAGCATATTGTACACATCGTAATTGGAAAACAGGAGGAACTGTGCATTTAGTTAAAAAAAAAATTTCTGTTAAACATCAACCTTCAATTAATGGAATTCAAATTTTCTACTATAATAGGTCTTTTTAAAAAGTACCTAAAGAACCAACTGCAGACTTACATGTCTGTAAAACTCAATAAAAATAAATCATTAGAAAGATGAAAAGGACTTTTAGCAATAAAGATGATTTAATTTCAAAAAAAAAAGAAAGATGAAAAGGAAAAACCATGAAGACATAAAAAAATATAACCCCAAACATTATGACTAAATCAACATAGAATTATTCTATCATATTTCTATAAAAAAATTCTAAACACTTAACTCTCAATTCTTGTGCAAATTGCAGTGTAAGTAGTCCATGAGCCAACATTAATTCATCATCCCATTTTGAGCAGTGATGAACTAGAGGATATTCTGTCAACTAGTTTTCCTTCTTCCTTTCCTTAATCTTTTTTAATACTCACCTTTAGACCACTCCTCTCCACTTGGTTTCTCTATTCTCTTTCTTCTCTTGGCAAAGAAAAAGCATGAGTCTACCTGATCCCCCACACATGCATGTTATCTCAGTAAAAAAATAAATAAGTTTTTTAAAACTTGGCAGGTCCACATTTATCAAGCTTGATGCTTGACTTCTATTTCCTCAATGGCTAAAAGGACCCCATAAAGTAAGAATTATCTCAGGGAAATCAAAGTAAGTCAACTTGTAAGTAGCAGAGCCAGATATTAAATCTCAATTTTTTTTTTTCAAAATCTGAATGTTCTCTACACCATTTCTACCTCCTGCTATAATGTTCTAAAAGATTACTGTAACTATGTAAATCACTTTGGTATGTAGTTATCAGCATTTTCTAGCACAAAGAGCTCAGTATATTTTTTTAGACTTCCTTCCATTGTTATTTAATTATTCATATATGCATTTATTTTCTTTGCCAAGAAGAGAACATACCCTCTTTGAAGGCAGAGATTTTTCTTATTAAATTTTATATCTTCCACAGCATCTAGCACAGAATATAAATCCACATTTAGTAAATACAGAATAAGAAAACTGACATCAGTTCTCCTATTATTAGATGAAACTTTATTATGCATACTATAATATTTTCAAAGAGAACTGAAATAATACTTTAAAGTGAAAGAAATATTTTAATACCAAAAGAAAAATATGACAACATAATTTTAATTCTCTTTGATGATTAAAAAGACCTTCCAAAATCATAGAAATAAGTTCTTATTGCCTTGGCAAAATATATGTAAGTGCAGTTACACTTATTTGCTTTTTTTCTTATTTTGGACCACCATTATTTAGCAAAGCAGTTTGAAGGACCCTGAAGATAGGGCTGTATTTAGTCCTGCATGGTAAGGGCCTTTAGTCAATAAACAGAATATCAAACTAACCTCAAGAAGAAGCAACTGATGATTCAAGTTAGATGGTTTTCCAATGTACTCTGCCATCTTGGACTTGCTTCACAGTTGACAGAATCCCTACATCTGCTTTAAAAGCTTTCTACTTTTAATTTTGCCAAAGCCTCTTTAAACATTGCCTATGTGCACTGAAGCTTTTTCAAACAAATCAGAGCTTTTTATGTCTCTAAAGCAGCTGTGAGGACTTCACATTTTCACAAAGGGAATAAAAGATGGAGGCTGTAAAGAGTGGCTTATGGGAGTCTTTGTAGTTGCAAATAAAATGTCTTTTTTTTTTTTAAAGATTTTATTTATTTATTTGACAGAGAGAAATCACAAGTAGGCAGAGAGGCAGGCAGAGAGAGAGGAGGAAGCAGGCTCCCTGCTGAGCAGAAAGCCCGATGTGGGGCTCCAACCCAGGACCTGGGATCATGACCTGAGCTGAAGGCAGCGGCTTAACCCACTGAGCCACCCAGGCGTCCCTGCAAATAAAATGTCTTAATAAGCTTATTCATATAAACAAAAAAATGGGAAATGATCAAAACTATGAAAAATAATTTGCTATCTTGACCAGTGTAATTATATCAGTGGAATCTGTCTACTGCTGTGGGAAAGAAAAATAAAAATAAATAACATTAATGCTCTAAAATATCACACATTAGAAAACTATACTTATGCTTCCAATTCAGATTCTAGGCACAATTTTAATGGCTCAGACTGATAGACAATTAGATAATTCCATTTTTTTTCTAGTGTTCTGAGGTAACTTCAAGTGTCAAATTATAATATATACAAAAGAAAACAAGTAAGATTGTGGAATATTATCATGATCCTATTACATCTTGATAATAATATCTTTATTCATAGTCTGAGCCCTGAGTAATCAAATTGAACACATACTTCTAAGAAAAGTATGCTATTTTGCTAGGTATTTAATTGCACGGTAGGGTTTAATCCTACTCTCAGAATATCTGAGAACAATTTCTAATATACATACATTGTGAATTATTTTATTTTATTTTATTGATAAAACCATCCACATCATTTGACCAATATTAATATGCATCTGCAAGTACTGATCATTGCATTGTGTGTCCTTAATGGGAACAGAAAACTCATGACATAACATGATACATAGGTCTTGGAAAAGTAAACATTTGAATTAATAACAAAATATAAAAAAACTCCTGAAATAGTGTTCACAGACCATACAAGGGCTAGACTTTCCTTCCTTTATTAGTTCTATATGTACTGTAGCTCTTTTCAAACTAACTGTATCATTATCCTGTTCTCTTTCTTATTAGATGGAACTAGATATCCTATGGTCAACTGGCACCCAATGGTTTATCAAACAAATGAATGAAATAAGAGGTAGATAAATGACTGAATAAAAATATAAATATTACTATGCCTAATCAGGACCGAATAAACTGTTGTATTAGCTTTTCTACTTCTTTAGATCTCTTACTGTATCCAGTATGGTAATTTTCAAACTCTAGTCATTACATAAGGATTTGTTTTTATTAAGACACTATGGTTAACATTCTTACCCCTCCAAACAACCACATTAAGAAGTCACATTTGTTCACTTTAAATTAATAAATTTTCACTGCATTAAAAATGACTAGAAGCCTTTTTAATTTCTTCCATAGGCTTTCATAAGTGGCACCTCCGTTATACACTACGTCCATTTTCCCCTCTTGATTTTATATACCATAGTTTGAAAGGCTATGTTTACCAATAACAACAAATAGACAAAACTAAGTAGAACAAGTAAGTGTAAGTACCAGATGAAAGCCTGAATCCCTCCAAGGTTATAAGAGAAAGTTAAGACACCGGAAGACAGAATTAACACCGCCAGCCATAGCTTGAGCACAGAAGGTGGTGCTGAGAAGTATGTGCTCTGTCAGACTGGGTCTAAATCCCAGGCCCTCCATTTTAGCTTTATGAGGACAAGTAACCTCTCTGTGCTTCACTTTCCTCATGGTTAAACTGCAAACAATAACAGCATTTACCCCCTCAGCTTACCAGGAGAATTAAGTGGGAACATGCATACAGTTAAGTATTCCAAAATGTGTTAGCTGTTATTATCATTATAGAGAATCTATACGCTTTTCTGGGATATAGACATTTTCATATTACGTGTATTTTTTCAGTATTGCTTGCCCTAAAGTTCACTTGTGCATTAGGGATGTTCTTCTTTCCTAAATTTAATGTGGATTATATTTTGTATTTAATTCTTGGTCCAGCATTATTATAAGAATGTTTGTAGAGGATGAGGGTAGAAGAATTATCCCTAGCAAGATCCCTTCCTTGAAAAAAATCCTAGAGGACAAGAAGTTGGAATTGACAACCTTTCATTTGCCCTTTGTTCCCTCTTGCCATCCCTCCCTGCTTTTAATATCCCTCCTTCCTGAGTGCTCTCTGTGTCCTCATGATGTTACTTCAATATAAAACAAGGTGATTAAAACTGTCACCAAAGTATTAAAGGTGTGTCACACTTCCCACAATGTTTGCATTTTAAAAGAGGCTTTTCTGTAATAGTTGTGCTTTCTATATTGTGTAAGTCTCAAGTTGTGAAATTTCAGTCACTGTAACATCAACTGCATAACAGAGACAGATAATCTTAGAGTATATGGGGGCCAAGTACACATTTCACTAAAGGCAAGAGAAGTGAAGCTGAAAATGATAGCCTGGTAAGTCTAATATCAACAGTAAAATAATGAAACAGGCCCAATGAGATGAAATTTATCAAAATCTGGAGGATGATGGAATCATGAGCAATAAGCAGCATGGTTTTATAAAGAACAAATCGTGCCTGACACAATCAATAGCTCTTTTCAACAGAATGATCAAATTAGAGGATGAAGGGAATCAGGTAAATGTTGCCAATTTGCACTATCACAATGCATTTAAAATGGTCCCTGTGAGTTTTAAATTCAACCATAGATAAAAACTGATTCAGCTATGAATGTTTTCTAAAAAGTCCTAAAAAAAAATTGTAAAATGTCATAGATAATGACAATGCAAGCCGTTGTGGGATGCTCGAATTAATAAAGCACATTCACTGCATTTCCCAAACTGATGAAAGGGAAAAGGTGTATCAGAATTATGTATAACATACTTAGTGAATAGCATATTTCATGAAATGCAATTAGGCAGGTTTTGAAATACAATGGATAATCTGAAAGTATCTTAAGTGAGATCCCTGCAACTATCTCTTCACTAAAATAAAACAGGCTGAGCTAAGGGAAAAGCCCTCATGACCAATAATCAAGAAATCCTAGGTGTGTTCTCTTTCCATCTTCTCTAATTGCAGTTTCTGTGACTCTTTTGCTGCCTGGGATTCATTCCCCAGACTGTAGGATTAAATATGGAATGGCAGGAATCTGTTCATGCCCATTGAAAAGATCACCTCTTCGACCAGAATCTGATGGGACAAGTTTGTAGTTACCTTCTCAACTCTGACACCTCTGGTCTTAACTAAGAACAAAGATAATCACAGCCTTGGTTCAGAGATGCTCTCCTGGTCCGGAGTCTAATGACAGAGAGAATGGAAAGTAATAAATAACCACAGGGCAATGAAATAAAATAGAGCAACTGAAATAAAATCATAAGAGATCATCAAGGGGAACTGAGTAAACTTCCAAAGAGGCAACATTTCCACTGGGCCTTTTTAAGGCCACATAGCAGAGGGGAGGGAATTGAGACGTATGCCATATAAAGGAAGTGCAGACATGGGAACTCTCCTCATGGATATAATGAGAACTCCTGTTCAGCCTAGTCCAGAATGCTGCTTTGAGATTAGATGGAATATGTTTGTAAAACATATAAATTTGAAAGATTTTAATTACATTATAAGCAATTAAAAATGCTTTGAAATAAAATCACTTAGTAGGATAAATGCTAGATAAGGCTTAAAGGCGAACTTCATCCTAAACATGGCATCATCAGCCTCGCTGAGCTCTATCCACCTCTCTAACTCTGCCTCTCCATCCTGAGGAGGGTAGGGAGATGTCACACGCAGAGCAGAGCCCGAGTTTTGTTATGGGTATGCATACGCCAAAACAGAGCATGACTCACACGTGTGGGATATGAAACCTCCTACAGATCCGCGTGGATTTACAGGCAGCAGCTGCCATTATCCTCCCCTGCAGTTATGTTCACTGTGAAGAGGGGAGTATCAGTGTTCCCACCATCCAAGCTTAAAAGCCTGGAATCACCTTTGACGCCTTCTCTCTGTTAGGATTTCACAGTAACTCCTGTTTCTCATACTCATCATTTTATTTCCTTCCATGCTGGCACCAACAAATCTACTTTTTCACCTAATTATAAGGCTCCCTACCTGAGGTCTTCCATTAAGTCTCTACCCTCTTTCCCTCCTCCAATGCATCCTCCATACCAACCTGGCATATGAAAACACTGCTTTTGTCCTGTTGCATTCTTACTCAGAATTCATCAACAATTACCCACTGCTTACAACAGTGATTCTCAAACTTCACCTGCATGAAAATCATGTCTGATGTTTATTTAAAACTGAGATTCCAGTATGCCCCTTCCTTTTCTGATTCAGTAGTGGTGGGTTCCTAGAACCTTAATTTTTTAACATACAAAAATTTGATATTAGTTTTATTATTGAGCTCTTTGAGGAACATCCTGTGACAGAGATCAGCTCCTCTTAGGGTCTATACCTGAACATTAAATACCTGTTACCAAGTGTCATTAAGACTTGTAATCACTTTATTTAAACATAGGAATATAACACATAATCTGTATACGTGCATAATGCATATCTATTCATTTATCTCCCTAAACACAGAGTACCACATAAAGTACCAGAGATGTATTTCTGCCCCCAAGGGGCTCCTAACTGGTCAGAGGATATCTGCTGAAATGGCTAAGAGTTAAAAATAAAAGATGCTAAATTCTGTATAGTCATGGTCAAAGGAAATTTGAGTCATGGTCTTAGAATCTCACAGTTTAAATAAGTCTCTGAAAAGTAATTTTTCCTGCCAAGAAGGAGGGTTGTCTTCCCGAGGAGAATTAAATCATGAAATAACTAGCTCTTTCCCCTTTTCTCCATTGGGTGAGGTTGGTAGTGGTAGAACATTTAACTTATTTCTCCTGTCATGGTGTTCTGTCCATCAACTCCCAAACTGGAGACTAGCACCCGCCTTCTGCCTGAATGTGGCAAAGTGATCAAGAAGCAGATGTGCCTGATGTGGCCAGGAGATGGCCAGAAGTGAGTGAACCTGAGAGAGATACTACATTGGAACAACTAACTTATATTCTCAGAAGTCAGCACTCCAGGATTCATAAATCTCACATGAGTCAAAAGGATGCCACACTGGCACTTCTCAGTCACCAGCTGGTGAGAGGAGACTAGACACAAGACATTTTAGGGTATATAGCCATCTGTGGAGACAAAGGAAGAAGAGACTGTATCTCAGAGAGGTCATCAGACCAGTAAACTAAAGCACCAAACTCCCCAAACACAGAAAGAAAGAAATCTCACCCTTTGTGACAACATGGATGGATCTAGAGAGTATTACCCTAAGTGAAATAAGACAAAGATAAATACCATATGATTTCACTTATATGTGGAAACTTAAAAAAACAAAACATACAGAACAATTATTAACAGACACAGACAAATACAGAGAACAAACTGATGGTTGTCAGTTTGTTGTCCAGAGGGGGCAGGGGATGGGCAAATTACATGAAGAGGATTAAGAGGCACAATCTTCCAGTTACAAAATAAATAAGATACGGGGATGTAATTTGTAGCACAGAGAATCGTCAATAATATTGCAACAAATTTGTATGGTGGAAGATGGTAATTAGACTTACTGTGGTGACCATTTCATAATGTATATAAATACCAAATCACTATATCGCACACCTAAAACATAAAACGTACTATAACATTGTACATCAATTACTCTTCAATAAAAAAGAGTAGTAATTATTGTAGTACTCACCAAAACAGGCAACTGAAACAAACAACGTATGTCATCTCATCCATACAATTACTGTTAACTAGTATGGGCAAAGTCTAATTTTCAGTTTTCTACCAGAGCCAATGAGGAGTTAAAATAATCAAATGGGAGCAGACATCTAGGAAGAGGAGAAATAAGAGGACAAAGATTTAAAGAGAAACAGACTGAAAAATCAGCTAGTGAAGTAACCAGGAGTTAACATTCTGTTCATCTTAATAGGGTATTCTATTAAATACATTTCACATAATCCCTGGATTGCCTAGAACAAACAAAAGCATTTGTAAATTAGGAATGAAGCTTAAATGTCCATGGGCAATGAGACAGGAGGCAACTGTCACTTCCTGATTCATACACGATAAGGATTACCAGTCTGAGATCAGAGAGCGGAAGGATTTCATGTTACCCATGGTGCGCCTGAACAGTCTAGAATGAATAGTCCCTGGGAGTTAGTTTCTTAGCAACTTGGTGCTGTGGCATAAGGCATTCTCCACTTTTCACTTTTCAAGCAGGTTGGTCTGAAGCACTGCTGGAACAAATTTTAACAACAGAGCCTGATCCAGCACTTGTGATGCTTCCTTCCCAGCAAGTTAGTGTGTCCCTTGATTCAAGGCTAGATACTGGTTTACAAACACTTGGTATCACAAGGGTTCTGATTCTAGCCACAGACACTTTCTATCCACAGACATTTCTATCCACAAACACTAATTCCCTATTTATGCAACCCAACTATTGATGTTAAATAACCTGCAAAGGAAACACGGTAATGCAGAGTGCTAAGATAATCAGGCAGGAAGCAAAGGAGGCCAAAGAGAGAATTTCATATCAGAAACCTGTTCTCTTTTCCCACTGAGGCTAAAGTAACTACGAATCATTTTAATTAATCTGCCATAAAATGTCACAGTCTAAATGAGTTCAAAGGATTTCAATTCAATCCATAGTGCATCACAAATACCACCATGAACTAGAGCCAATGCTGCAGCCTTAAATCTGAGAGACATGCAGATAAGAAGACAGGTGTATGCATAAAAGAATAAAGTATAGTAGAAACCAATTACAGCAAAGTCGTTTTTCTTCCATAAGAAAAAAAAAATGTATTATAAAAAGAAAAATTACTACAATGAAAGGGACTGTGATTTCTCTAATGATTGAAGTATCTACATACTTTCTTGATGAAATGAATTTCACTCAGGATGAATTATAAATAAATTGTCCAGCTTGCCATACATATTATAGTTCTACTAAAAATCGTACCACCTGCACTGAAGGATATATATTTGCCACCTCACGTCCTAAACAATCCAATGTAATTAATGGGGTAGTTATAATTAATATGATGTTTTCATATCTAAGATTAAATATGCAGATGGTGACAAAAGTCTAGGGTACATCTGGTTACAAATAAGAGCCTGACAAAGGCTCTCTTGCTTGACTTTTTACTTAAATATTTGACAGGGTACAGAGATCTAATATGTAATTTTGCAGGTGAACATCACCACCAGCTAATCCTACTGTGGATATCTTTATATTTCAGATACGTAATACTCTTTCTACCCTCAGCAGATTGCTTTTGGTGGCAGCTGAACACTTAAGCACAGCCAAGATGTATTATTAGCAAAAATCTGGCTTATTATTCAATTATCAATGGCTGGTTGAACTCTCAAAGTAGACTAAGTATGCAGAAGTTCTCAAAATGTCCTAAAATAGTAATATCACAAACTGAAGCTTTTCTGGATATTTTCTGTATTTGCTAAGATATATCTCTCATGTTCTCATCCAGTATAACTAAGACCATATTGCGTCAAAATGGACTTCAGGCTCTTGATATTTCAGGAGTGTTCACATGTTGTGTTTAAAATAAAAAATAGATGAGGGGAAAGACCTAGGTTTGTTCCTTTAAATTAAAAAGTATGTGTGAGACAACACATTTATAGCTAGTATCTGACTCAACAATAGTTTGTTATCATTACTCTGAACTCAGCATTATCCGTCTAACTTTGGGGAAGTTATTTAATTTCTCTTGAGTTCAGTTATAGTGACAGTGATAATGATAGTCCATAACATTTTCTGATAATTAAACATGTCAGAGAGACTAGCACAGTTCCAGACAGGCAGATACTCATTATGTTGGTTTTATTTCTACTTGGAGTACACATTTTCTTCTTTCCTTTTTTGCCTCCTTCATCCTATTCCTTATTTCCTTTCTTCCTTTTTGACAGTAAGGTTTTCTGACTTGCAGAAGAACAAAAAAAATCAACAGAAATTTAGGCCCCTTCCATTTCTCCCACTATAGCATAATCTTTCAACCCTCCATTTAGTATTATCATGTATCATATTTGTCCTTACTTGTTTGACACTTGACTGTAAACTTGGTAAGAGCAAGAACATGTATTGTCATCTTTATATCCCTAGAACTGAGTGCTTTCAAACACATAATAAACTAACAATAAGTACATGTTGAACAAATCAATATTGGGAATATAAAATGTGATCCCTGCTCCTGAAATGGGGCATATAAAATATAACTTTTCAAACCCTACATGCATACTTCTATGCAGCATGTAAAATGCTTCCACGTGCATACTCCATTCTTTTCATCTGTACACAGTCTTAATGCATATTTAAGAATGACAAAAAACAGTCAAAAGATCTGCACTCAAAACCCTGTCATTACTAGATACCTGGCCTGAGACTATGACTCTCAGCCTGTCTTCCTGTCTTCCAGTAAGATTAATATCTGTCCTGCCTCCCTGGTAGGAATGTGGTCAGGATCAAATGAGAGAAAATATGTCAAAATGCATATGAACTTCAAAAATATATATATTGGAAATGTCTATAAACCCTTACCCAAAAAAAGATAGATTATAAATAATTAGTTATTAGATGCAATCTTCACCTAATAATTAAAGAAAACCTGATGACAGAAGACCCAATTTTGTATAGAGAGACTGACAGGTAAGATTAATACAATGGAAATGGGCAGAGAACAGGGCTTATAAGAAGTCAGACTTGCTCTGAGTCTTGAATGGGAAACAGGTGAAAGGCAGGAAAAACATTCTGAACAAAGGCTTAAAGTGTAGCAGAAGCAGATTATTTGGGGAAAAGTTAAAAAAAAAAAATTACCCTTGCCTGAACTGAATGTCTGTTCTTGGAAATAATAGGAGATGAACTTGCATAGCTAAAGAGCTCCAAGTGTGGAAGACTTTGAAGGTCATAGCAAATTTCAGCATTTTCAGGTAGATAATAATATATTTCATATGGGAAAAAGAATACTTTATGTAACCAATAATATATTATAAGGCAAACTGAATTTTGGGAAAATAAACCCAATTATATCCATTGGATTAAAGATGAACGTTTATAGCAAAGAGATCAGTTGTAAGGCTATTTCCATGTGGAAATAATGGAAAGGAAAGGGAGGGGAGGAGAGAGAAAGAAAAGGAGGGGAGAAAGAAGGAAGGATGGGAAAGAGGAAGAAAGGAAGGAAAGCTACTCTGGTCTATTCAGAAATAAAGACTTCCAAAAAAGCTTAAGGAATAAAGTACTGATAGGAAACAAGAGGAGGGGTGATGAATTCAACCTCATAAGTAAGGAGTTTGGCATTAGTATAAGCTTCAAAAACATAAGCGTATGGCCTTAGGACACAAGAGAAAGACATGCTTGATTGGCCAGATGTATGGTAATGAGTCCATCAGTCTTAGGGATGAATAGCTCTCAGAAAGAGGCCCATAGTATCATGTCTTTATTGAGTATGGGTAACTAAATACCAATATAGCATTACAGAAGAGGAATCCAAACAGTCTGAAAATATGCTTTGGAAAATCAATATTTATATCTAAATGGTATGAATATAATAATGTTATACCTGGATATAAGACCCAAATATGTAAAATTTTATTCCAATAGATTAGTACACAATGAAGAGAGTGAAGAAGTCCATGGTAGAATAATACCAATAGAGGGGCACCTGGGTGGCTTAGTCATTAAGCATCTGCCTTTGGCTCAGGTCATGATCCCAGGGTTCTGGGATTGAGCCTTGCACTGGGCTACCTGCTAGGCGGGAAGCCTGCTTCTCCCTCTCCCACTCCCCCGCTTGTGTTCCCTCTCTCGCTGTGTCTCTGTAAAATAAATAAATGAAATCTTTAAAAAAAGAAGAAGAAGAAGAAGAATTATCAATAGGAAAAAAAAAAAACTATTACCAATAGTAGAATGTCAGTGTTTTGCTGTAGGCACTCTAAAATTATCACTAAAGAATTGCTAGATTCTTTTTTTTTTTTGACTTAGTACAACAGATTTTTTTTTCACTTTTTTTTAAATTTATTTTCAGCATAACAGTATTCATTGTTTTTGTACCACACCCAGTGCTCCATGCAATCCGTGCCCTCTCTAATACCCACCACCTGGTTCTAGATTCTTAATTAAAGAGGAGAAAAAAAACAGCCCAAAGAACTCACCCCAAAAGCTTGTGGAAGAAGCTAGTCCAACACCCAAAGTGGAATGAACACACAGAAAGAGAATGTGATGGTCAATTTTTATGGCATCTTGGGAAGACCATGATGCCCAGATATTTGGTCAAACATTATTCTGGATGTCTCACTGAAGTGTTTTTAGGTGAGATTAGCATTAAAATTAGTGGACTGAGAGTAAAGCAGACTGCCCTCCATAATATGATTGGGCATTATCCAGTAAACTGAAGACCTGAATAAAAAGACTGACCTCCCCCAAGCTAGAGAGACTTCTGCCAGCAGATGACTTCTGAACTACAACACCAGCTTTTCCCTGGATCTCCAGTCTGGCAACCTCCCCTGAAGATTTGGGACTTGCCAGTCTCTGTAACTACATAAGCCAATTCCATATATATGAATCCAGTGGATCTATTTAATTGGAGAACCCTAACACAGAGAGCAAAACACACCTAAGCAACCTCACCCCAGTATTGAATATGCAATGGAAAAGACATGGGAATATTTAGCAAAGGAGATATGAAGCAAATATTCAATAATTTAGTCTGTAAACAGAATTTTATATATCTGTATTAAATTGTCACTCTCTCCATCTCTCTCAAAGAAATAAATAAAAGCTCTAAAATTTTTTTTAAAAAATTAAAAAAATAGCATATATGAAAGCAAATATTTGAAATTATAACCAATAGAACTTTACACTTTATAAAACACATAAATGGACATTATGTATGTTTATTGATATATACCAACAGATGTTTGTACAAAGTTTTTTCATAAACTGTAAAACACAGATGCAAATGTAAAATATTGATAGCTATTCAAAGTCATTTTATTGAACAATTTTAACTTGCTCAGTTATGCCTTGAAATAGTTTTTTGTTTCCTCCAATCCTTGTCAATTCAATCTTTTCTGTTCATTAAGTTTATCTTACACAGATCCTATAGATTTGGGATCACTTTCAGTCATGAAAATATAAACTTAGAGTAGTTTAAAGCTCCAATCCCACATTCCCCTTTACTCCCAAAACCAAACATGAATCTTTGAGAGGGAGGTGAGAATGATCTGCCTCTTACTGCTCTTTCTGGTTCTGGCTTCTCTCTGGATGAAAACATAGAAAAATGGAAGGGAAAAGGGCATGAGTTTCTTCACTTGGTTGCCATCCTGTGTTGGCTGTCAGTGTACTAAGCCTAACACCGACTCATCTAATGCTCTCCCAGGCACCGTGGAGGTGTTCCCTGATAACTCACCCACCACCACCCACCTACTGTGTATTTCTCCCAAATAGATAAGGAAGCTAGAGCAAGGAGTGTTCTAACCTCCTCCACTTGCACCAGGGATTCAAACCACAGGCAGTTACTGTGGGGGCCCTTTGCCCAGTAGCCAGTCATTCCTCTTGGTTAGGATACTAGTTCAAATAGTCACAGAGGCTGACTGACAAGTCCACAACATAACCAGAATCCCCATGATGGAATACATGCTAATCATCCCTTATGGGCATCCCCAAAATCTGTGAAGGAGTCTACTGGATACCCACCCACCCACCCACCCCCACCAACTGGTTTAGGTTGTATATTAGTTAGTTTTTGCAGCAAAGAAACTGCCCAAATTTGTAGTGTTCTTAAGACAACATTTATTATTTCTCACAAGTCTGGATCTCACTAGAGTCCTGCTGAGCATATCTAAGCTGAGTTCATGCACACATATGGGGGCAATGGTACATAAGCTAGAAACTGACTGTTCTGCTAGGCGCCTAGCTGGAACACTCAGCACTCCTCCATGTTTCTCTCACCTGGCAGGCTAACTGGGTTTATTCCCTTGACAGTAGCAAGATTCCAAGAGGGAGAGAGGAAGGCATTTTGTGGCACAGGGGTAGAACTGGAATAACCTCACCTCTGCTATATTTTTTGGGTCAAAGAAAGTCATTAGGTCATTCCAGATTCAAGTGGAGGAAAGACTCCTGTTCTTGATGGCAAAGAGCAAGGATTTAAAAAAGGATGAAAAATTAAGGTAATTTTTACAATCAAATTAACACAGAGCCCTCCTGACCACAATTATTCACAACCACCCTACATGCAAAATACACTCATTACCTCCTCATACTTCCAAATGTCACCTAATCATAGCATCATGATCATGACCTACATTAGATCTTGTGGTCCCATGTGATGCAGAGATTTTTAAACTAAAAAGACAAGCCTCTCATAACCCAAAATACAAAACTGAACCTAGAACAGAATAACCACAGCAATACTGCCATTTAAAAATTTGGAGAATGAGAAGCAGAAAGTAATCATTGCTCAATGTCAGTTCCGAAATCCTTCCAGGCAAATATTGACAAGACTCCCTCACCTCTCCCTATTCCATGTTTGGATAAAGCTGCTTGATTATGTCTTGGTTCTACTCCTTGAGAATTATTCTCTTGTTCAGCATTCTCCTCAGATCTTACTACCACTCTCTTGTCTCTTGGTTCTGGGTATCATTCATTCATTTTTGAGAGAGTGAGAGCACATGCGTGCATGTGAGCGAGAGGATCTTAAGCAGGCTCCATTCCCAGAGTGGAGCCTCAAGTGGGGCTCTATCTCATGACTCTTGAGATTTTTACTTTAACCAAAACCAAGAGTCAAATGCTTAGCCAACTGAGCCACTCAGGCACCCCTCTGGATATCCTTCTTTTTCCAACACATCTTATTTCTGAAAAAAAGGCCCAAGTTTGCAGCTGAGAAGTAGCTTCATCAATTTGATTCCTATGCATATAAAGTTGAGAATACAGAGTAACTTTCACAATGTGACTAGTGTTAGTCAATTTTAGTTCAATTTTGCTCATCTTTTGTTAATATAACCCACTATAAAACTTTGTGAGCTTTCCATATATCTACTTATTCTCCATGTTGCAAAAGTCACACCCCAAATTGTTTCTTAGTTTCACTTTCTAGATTTAATCACTATTACTCTGAGATCAGACTTCTGTGGGACCACATTCTTAAGTTTCCTTAAACCCCTTTTTATCCAGCTGAGAAGGTCTATTAAACATGGTCATAATTCTTCCAGAAAGTCTTAACAGTAAGGATCCCATTGCCTTAATCTAATTTGATCTTTCTCTCCAGGCTTCACCTTACTTTAAGAATCTGTTACTGGCAAAAGAGACTAGAAATAAGAAATAGTTTTATTTTCCAACCAAGAAATCCTCTATACTCTCTCTAAATTCTGTGTGTTAGCTGGCCAATTTTTCTTTAGTTCATCTCTTTATGTTATATATCATCTACAGCTAAGAGCAACCAGATGACAATTTGTTGGCCTGGAAATCATCTTGATCAAGTCCAAATGTGCATTAGGAACTGTTTCTATCTTCCAAATACCACAGGCCATAACTGTAGCAAATGTTTTGCTCCTGCATTTACAAGGGTCACAATTGTTTTCAACTTATACCTGCCACCTTGCTGTAAAATCAATACAACATATGTTGGGATTTTGTTATGGCAACACTGTGCTTCTAGGTATCAACTTCTGTATCAGTTAGATATTGCTTCATAACAAAGCAACTCGAAAACTTAGTGACTTAAAACAACAACCATGTATTACTTCTGTAAGTCCAAAAGTGGCTGGGCATTTCTACCAGTTTTGTCTAGGCTCAGCTGAACTCCTATAATCACCAGGGCACTATAGTCAGTTAGTAGGTCAGCTGGATACTGGCCGCCTGAAGATAAACCCACCTGGGATAACTCAGGTCTACTTTTAATTCTTGTGTCTTTCATATTCTTTGAGAGGTGAGAGGCCAGCTTGCATATGTTTCTCAGGAAGGCACCTGGATTATAGAGAGAAAGTGAAAATATGCAAGAGGCCTATACTCAGAACTCACTTATGCTGTATTCTAAGGTCCAAAGCAAACCAGGAAGCCAATCCACATACAAGAGAGGGTGAAGAAGAGAGAGGAGTCAAAGAGTCTGGGAAGATGGCAGAATAGAAAGCACCAGGAATCTATCTCCCCATATAGACAGTAATTTCACGGGCAGAATCCATCTGATATGATTATTTTGGAACTCTGTGGTCTGTTGAAGGTTTGCAACTTGAAGGGGAAGTCTTGAAGAATAAATTGAGATTAAGTTTGGTCAATCTCAGCTCCTAGCACAGCAGCAGCTACCCATTCCCCACCCCCAGCCACATGGCAGGCAGCTCTGCATGTGTTCCTGGAGCATCTTGCACACAGCTTGTGGGAGCTAGGATGGGAAATCTGAAAAGGAAATTACAAAAACAATTCCACTTATAAGAGCTAAAAAAGAATAAAATACTTAGGAATTAACTCAACCAAGGAGCTAAAAGACTTATACAATGAAAACTACAAAACATTATAGAGAGACAGATACTGAAGATAACATAGATAAATGGAAACACATCCCTGATTCATAGATTGAAATATTTAATACTGTTAAAATGTCAACATTACCCAAAGAAATCTACACATTCAGTGCAATCCCTATCAAAATCCCAATGCTGGGGTGCATGGGTAACACAGTTGGTTAAACATGTGACTCTTGGTTTCAGCTTAGGTCATGATCTCAGGGTCACGAGATCAAGTCCCATGTCAGGCTATGTGTTCAGCACGGAGTCTGCTTGAGATTCCCTCTCCCTCTCCTTCTGCCCTTCCCATCCATACACACACACACTCTCTCTCTCTTTAAAATATATAAATCTTTTAAAAAATTCCCAATGATGTGTTTTGCGTAAATAGACAAACCCATTCTAAAATTCATAAAGAATCTCAAGGAGTCTTGAATGCACAAAACAATCTTGAAAAAGAACAACAAAATAAGAGAAAGAGGGCCTACCTGATTTCAAAATTTACTGCAAAGCTACAGTCATCAAAATAGCATAGTATTGGCATAAAGACAGACATAAAAATAGAATAGAGATAAACCACTGCATATTGGGTCAAATGATTTTTGACAAGGGTGCCAAGACCGTTCGATGGGAATAGCACAGTCTTTTCAACAAATGGTGCTGAAAAAATTGGATACCCATGTGCAAAAGAATAAAGTTGTACCCTTATTTACTAATGCTGTATACAAGAATTAATTCAAAATGAATCAAGGACCTAAATGTAAGACCTAAAACAATAAAACTCTTAGAAAAAAACATAGGGGGTGCTGGGTAGCTCAGCTAATTAAGCATCTGCCTTCGGCTTAGGTCATGATCCCAGGGTCCTGGGATGGAGCTCCACATTGGGCTTCCTTCCTCAGTGAGGAGCCTGATGTTCCCCTGCTTGTGCTCTCTCTCTCTAATAAATAAATAAAATTTAAAAAATAAATAAAAAGACATAGGACATAAGTTTCATGACATTGGATTTAATAATGATTTCTTAGATATGACTCCAAAGGCACAGGTAAAGGCAAAGTGGACTTAAAAGGGGGAAAAAAACCTGTACATCAAAAAACATTATCCAGAGAGTAAAAAGACAACCCACAGAATGAAAGAAAATATTTGCAAATTATGTATCTGATAAGAGATTAATACCCAGAATGTATAGAGAACTCTTAAAACTCAACAATAAAAAAAAAAAGATTTAAAAATGGGCAAAGGACTTCAGTAGACATTTATCCAAAGAAGATACGTGAATGGGCCATAAGCACATAAGATGATGTTCAATATTGTTAATCATTAGGGAAATGCAAACAATCAAAACTACAATGCAATACCATTTTATATCTATTAGGATAGCCATTATAAAAAAAAAAAAAAAGCAGAAAACAATATGCATTGATGAGGATGTAGAGAAACTGGAACCCTCACACACTGCTGGTAGAAACATAAAATGGTACGGTTGTTACAGAAAACAATATGGTGGTTCCTCAAAAAATTAAAAATGGAATTACCGTGTGACCCAGCAATCCCACTTCTGGGAATATTACCCAAAAGAATTGAAAGCAAGGTCTTGAAGAGACCACTGTACAACCAAGTTCATAGCAGCATTATTCACAGTAGGTATTCACAGTAAGTAAAACCTGAAAGCAACCCAAGTGTCCATCAACAGATGAATAGATAAGAAAAACTGGTGTATACATACAATGAAATATTATTTAGCTTTTAAAAAGGACACTCTGCAATACGCTACAACATGGATGAACCCTGAGGGCATTATGGTGATAGAAGTCAATCAAAAAAAGACAACTGTATGAGTCCACTTATTGAGGTACTTAGAGTAATCAAAATCATAAAGATAAAAAATATAATCATGGTTTCAGGGCTACAAGGAGAGGAGAATGGGGAGTTACTTTTTTTTTTTTTTGTAAGAATGGTTAGGTATAGCATTTGTTCTACAAGATGTATAAAGAGTTATGAGATGGATGTGGTGATTGCTGCAGAACAATCTGGACATTTTCATATCAGTTAACTGTACCCTTAAAAATGGTTAAGATGGTAAAATTTTACATTATGTATTTAACACAATAAGAAAAAGAAAAAAAGAAAGAAATGGGGGAAAGATACCCCTATTATTAGAAGAACTTGAAAAGTCACATTGCAAAGGATATGAGTATAAGACAGGGGAGGGATTTGGTGTTGCTGTGCAATCTTTCTGCTACACATGGAGCACCTGAAGGCAGTAGAGAGAAAAATCACAGCACCCCTCCTCACCTAAGGACACAGAACTTGGCCAATCTCCAGCTCCTATTCCCATCCCCAGTCCTCTGCTTACGTAATGGGGACCAGGAAGGTACAGAAAGAGGTAGGAGTTTATGAAGCACTATGTTAGCAGTGACTGAGAACAACAATATAGATTCAGAGCTCTAGAAACTGGCCCCAATTTGGGTGTTTTGTTTTAAACAACGTATTTTGTTCTTATTTCTTTAACTGTGGGATATAGTTACAGAGCAAAAAGAATACTCCCACTCCATATCCTATTATTATGGTATTGTTATATCAATTGATCTGGTTGGATAAATAAAGTTGCAATTTCACTTCATTTATCAGACCAAATTTTGGAAGGATTAAGGTCCAGAACTCCGGGGCACACAGCCTGGAGCCCAAACTAAACCTGAGTCTCCTGATTCCAAGTTGTGGTTCTATAATTCCTCTACTTAGGCTGCAAATAGGAACTAGCAGAAGCTTCTCTGAAAGCTATAGTTGCATAGCACTTAACATAAGTTTGGAAATACTTTAACCATGCACTCAAAAAAATGAGTGGAGTCAATGGCGGTTATGAAGAGAGTGAACCACCACCCATTCCCACCAAGCCAATACTTGGTAATTAATGTCTTTGCTCCAAATCTAGTCCTCTTCCCACCATACATTGCTGCCTCTTATAGTGAGTAGTACTGTGTCCTCCAAAAAGCTATGCTAATGTCCTAACTCTTAGTACCTGAGAAGGTGACCTTATTTGGAAATAGGATCTTTACAGTTGTAATCAAGTTCAGATGAGGTCATACTGGATAAGGGTGGGCACTGATCCAAAAATGGATGTCCGTAGAAGAAGAGGAAAATTTGGACCTAGAGACAGACAGTGAAGAACACCACATGACAAGAGAGACAGAGATTGAGGTGGTGACAACAGGGCAGAGATCGAAGTGATGCATCTGCAAGCCTCAGAATGCCAAGGGTTGCCAAAACCATCAGAAGGTAGGAAGAGGCCAGAAAGGATCAACCTCTAGAGCCTCCAGAGATAGCACAACCCAGCTGATAACTTGATTCCAAACATCTAACCTCCAGAACTATGAGACAATAAATGTCTGTTGTTTCAAGTCACTCAGTTTGTGATCATTTGTTACAGCAGCCTTAGGATACACCTTTCAACTTCTTCCAATTTTTTAAAAACTTCTTCCACAATAAATACCCTAGTGAACACCTTGTATAATGTAATGAAGAGGAAGAGAATCACAGACAAATCGGCATTTCATATTTCTTAGAATGAGGAAGAGAGGAGTCAGAAGGAACACAGAGCTTTAGCTTTAGAATATTGGTTTTTCCCCCTCCAATTCTCACCAGGTCAGCCACCCTACCTAAAACAGCCGCATGAAGCTAGTCTCTAAACTTCCAGTACAATTTTATTTGACCTTTACTTAAAGACCACCTCTACCAGGCAACTGACTTTGTTCCATCCCCTTGGGGTGATGCAGAAGGCAGGTTTCACAGTGTTCCTTTCATTGTTCTGCCTGGGAATCTAAACCTGTTTATCCTAAAAGAAACCAGCCTGAAAGTGCCAAGTGAAGCAACAACAAAACATATTTCATACACTTTTGAGAAAAATATGCAGGGAAGAAAAATGAAGAGAATAAAATAGTCTGTTTATCTGAAAACTGTTTTTTCATACTAAGTACTATGTTTATAGAGCCAATTCATCATGTCCACCATAAGTGGAACTGAAGCATGTTTCTTCCACACATTGTTTGACACGGAAAGTGAGTATTTTATTGGCATTGGGTAATTTAAACTCACATAGTGGTGTCTGGAGTATATTAGCAGTATACCATGCAAAGTTTAGATTGTTTGGCAGTTTGTGTACCAGAGAGAAGCAGTCCACAATAATTCAGGAGAAAGGCAAGGGCAAAAAGTGTGAAGCAGTTGCTTTATGTCAGACAAATATAGCTGATAAAACCTAAGAAACCTGGTACCTGGTTTGCTAAATAACTAGTTTAATGGCAGAGTTAAAGACACTGACATGGAAATACTGACCTAACGACATATACAGATACATATACATATACACATACACATATACATACAGATAACCTCCTCAGGCAAGCTGTTAAATTTATTCTTCCTATTTTTGTTTCTATCTTTCCTATAACAAAGAGCATATGAAGGAACACACACATATACATGTACACATACACACACATATTTATTGATATAAGAAAACATAGTGCTTTGCGGTTTAAAGTATTAGCTCTGGAGTTAGACTACCTGGATTTGAATCCCAGGTTTAACATTTACTGCTGTGCAAACTTTGTGTAAATACCTAATATCTCAAAAATACTATTGTGATGAGCATTAATGAGGAGAATGCATGAAAAATGCAATCTGAGGCACAGAATAAGTGGCAAAAAGTGATATCATCATATCACCATCCTCACTGCTGTTATATACATGCATACATTTGGTTATTAATGTATGTCTATACAACTAGTAGCATCCCTAGGTTTGTATACAAATTTAGGGGACTATGAACTTAAGACAGGACTGGAATTTGGGGAAATTATGTTAACTTTTTCTTTAAAAATACTGTGCTGAAAACACCAAATGCTGGAGAGGATATGGAGCAACAAGAGTGAAATTTCATTCCCCACTAGTGGGAATGCAAAAAAAGTACAGACATTGTGGAAGAGTTTGGAGATTTGTAATTTTGTAATTAAACGTACTCTGGGACACCTGGGTAGCTTTGTCAGTTAAGCGTCTGCCTTCAGCTCAGGTCACGATCTCAGGGTCCTGGGATCAAGTCCCACATTGGGCTCCCTGCTCAGTGGAGAGTCTGTTTCCCCCTTTTCCTCTGCCACTCTCCCAGGTTGTGTGCTCTCTCCCTCTCACTCATTCTCTTCCTCTCTCAAATAAATAAAATAAAATCTTTAAAATAAATAAACAAACAAACAAACATACTCTTACTATAGGATCCAGCAATTGCACTCCTTGGTGTTTCCTAAAGGAGCTGAAAATGTGTTCACACAGAAACCTTTACGTGGATGTTTCTGGCAGTTTTATTCACTGTTGCCCAAACCTGGAAGCAACAAAGGTGCCCTCCAGTAGGTGACTGGGTAAATGAACTGTGTACATCCAGACAATGGAATACTATTTAGAGCTAAAAAGAAATGAACTATCAAAATTTGGAAAACATGGAGGAAACTCAAATACACACTACTAAGTGAAAGAAGTCAATCTGAAAAGGCCATATACTGCATGATTGCAACTATCTAACATTTTGGAAAAGGCAAAACTATGGAGACAGTAAGATGATCAGTGGTTGTCTTTGCAGGATACGGATATACAGGTGGAGCACAGAGAATTTTTAGGGAAGTAAAACTACTCTGTATGTCATTATAATGGTCAATACATGTCATGACATAGTTGTCCAAACCCTCTGTATGTCATTATAATGGTCAATACATGTCATGACATAGTTGTCCAAACCCAGAGAGTGTACAGCACCAAGAGTGAGCTGTATATAAACTATGGACTTTGGGTGATTAAGAAGTGTCAGTGTAAATTCATCATTTATAACAAATGCACCACTCTGGTGTAGCATATCAGTAATGAGGGAGACTCTGATGTTTAGGGGCAGGGAGTATGTGGGAAATCTCTGGATCTTCTGTTCAATTTTCCTGAAAACCTGAAATTGCTCTAAAAAATGAGGTCTTAAAAAATATATTATAAAATAAAACTCAGGAAAATGTCTCAGAGCCCAAACTTATTCAAATGGCCAGTTAATTAATAGAAAAGATCTGCTAAATCATCATAAATCTCATCAGCTAGACAACCTGGATAAATCAGCATTGTCTCATCTACCCATTTATGGACCATTTGATTCATGCTATGAAAGATGGGACACTATGATTAAAGATAAAAAGGAAGTAAAGCCAAAGGTATTACAGGAGAATAAGAAATAGGTCAATTTGTCTGGCTCAGCAGGTGGTGATTTAAATCACACTAGACCTACCACAAATCCCGGCTTCCACTCCCTGACCTGCAGTAGGAATACTGGATTTTTTGGAGCCTCAATGCTGGGCTGGTTGATTTTCATTTCAATTATAAGCAAAGGCTATGTGATACTGAGTAACTGTATGTTAAAGCACTTTCAAAGATTCATCAACACTAGAAAAAAATAATGGAATTTTATCAAACTCATTGCCATATATCACCTTAATATGAAGTTAAAAAACAAATATAACTAAGATACGAATGTCAGTCTAAAGAAGTTGAATTCTCCATTCTAGCCCATGGAAAGCCAGTGAAGACATTTTAAGAAGTGAGATGATCAAAATGGTATCTCAGTGGGTTGCTCTTTCAGCTATTATGTGGCCTCATTTTTATTGAGTCATGTTTTTCTTCTTGAAAGGCAGATGAGATCACAAATAAAGCTCTTGAGAATGTTTTTGCTGTTCAGAATTTACCATAGAAAATATACATTAAAAAATAATTTGTGACATTTATAAATACAATTCCCTGGCTAATAATCACTCTAATAGCACTATACAGGAAGGTACTTACAAAAAGATGGATTTAAAAACCTATCAGAAATGTATTTTTTTTTTCATGTAGTAATGTTTGGCTCTCTTTTTAAAGAAATATTATACCTTTTTACTGACATAAGTGCACCACATTTCCCTTCTACCATAACTTCTGTGTAGTAGAGCATATTATTGCTCAAAATACAGTTGACCCTCTTGGACAGCCACATGTAGGAGAATGAAACTGGACCATTTTCTTATACGATATACAAAAATAGATTCCAAATGGATGAAAGACCTAAATGTGAGATAGGAATCCATTAAAATCTTAGAGGAGAGAACAGGCAGCAACCTCTTCAACCTCAGCCACAGCAACTTCTTGCTAGACACATCTCCAAAGGCAATGGAAAAAAAAGTAAAAATGAACTACTGGGACTTCATCAAGATAAAAAGCTTCTGCACAGCAAAGGAAACAGTCAACAAAACTAAAGGCAACCTAAAGCATGGGAGAAAATATTTGCAAATGAAATATCAGATCAAGGGCTAGTCTCCAAATCTATAAAGAACTTACCAAACTCAACACCTAAAAAACAAATAATCCAGTCAAGAAATGGAGAGAAGACATGAACAGACATTTCTCCAAAGATGACATACAAATGGCCAACAGACATATGAAAAAATGCTCAACACCATTTGGCATAGGGGAAACACAAATCAAAACCACAATGAGACACCACCTCACACCAGTCAGAATGGCTAAAATTAATAAGGCAGGAAACAACAAATGTTGGTGAAGTTGTAAAGAAAGGGGAACCCTCTTACACTGTTGGTGGGAAGACAAGCTGGTCCAGCCACTCTGGAAAAAAGTATGGAAGTATGGAGGTTCCTCAAGAAGCTAAAAATAGATCTATCCTATGACCCGGCAATCACACTACTGGGCTACTGGGTATTTACCCCAAAGACACAAATGTAGTCATCTGAAGGGGGACCTGCACCTAATGTTTCTATCAGCAATGTCCACAACAGCCAAACTGAGGAAAGAGCCAAGATGTCCATCAACCGATAAACGAATAAAGATGTAGTATATATACACAATGGAATATTATTCAGCCATCAGAAAGGATGAAATCTTACCATTTACATTGACATGGATGGAAGTGGAGGGTATTACACAGAGAAATAAGTCAATCAGAGAAAGACAATTATATGGTTTCACTCATATGAGGAATATGAGAAACAGCACAGAGGATCATAGGGAAAAACATAGGGAGGGAAAAACTGAGTGGGAAGAAATCAGAGAGGAAGACAAACCATTAAAGACTCTTAACTATAGGAAAGAAATTGAGGGTTGCTGGAGGGGTGGTTGGTAGGGGGACGGGGTAGCTGGATGATAGCTACGGGGTAGCATTAAGGATGGCATATGATGTGATGAACACTGGATAAAAAAAATACAGTTGACCCTTGAACAATGTAGGGGTGAGGGAAAAAGACCCCCTCCCCAACACAGTCAAAAATCTGCATATAACTTTTCACTCCCCCAAAACTGAACTATTAATAGCATACTATTGACTGGAAGCCTTACCAATAACACAAAAAGTTGATTACCACATATTTTGTATGCTATATTCATTATATACCATATTCTTAGAATAAAATTAGATGAAAGAAAATTTTTAAATCATAAGGAAACGAAAATACACTTGCAGTATTGTTTCAAAGGGGGCAAAAAATCTGTGTATAAATAGGCCTGTGCAGTTCAAATGCATGTTGTTTAAGGGTCAACTGTATTTCCTGTATCTTCCTGGGAGTTGATTGGAGATTGCTATTAAGTTTGTCTCTGTGATCTTCTCTGACTGACAAAATGTGACTAGAAGTGACAAATATCACTTCCAAGTATAAGCCAGAAAAGCCTTCACATAGTTTCATCACCTTCTCTTTTCTGACTGCCAAGAGAGAATGAAATAATGAAGTTTTCATATTCCTTTTTAAAAAATGTTCTGAAACTACAGAAACAGGTAAACACCAGAATTCTTTAAATCTATCTGATCAGTGAGTGACAGTTCCACAGCCATAACAATAATCACAACTGCTTAGGAACACCAGCCAATCAGTGAAGGCATTTTGCTTCTAAAAGTCATCTAGTAGGGACTGGACTTTCAGAAGAAACATTATCTGAATGTCAATTATCCATCAGTCTCACTGTAGTATCCATGCTTCTACAGCTGATGTCAGCACACTCCCATCTTGAAAGTCAGTCAATCCCCAAATTCCACGTTCCCAAAAGCTCTAAAAGAGATAGGTTCCCTGCTTCACTTGAAGACCATATGCCTGACCCACAGAGCTTTCCCTCACTTAAATAAGCAATAAATACATGTTAAGGTTTTTGTTTCAGATATTGAGAGATGGTCTTGTCCTGTGACACATAACATTTTTTTAAAATGACCAGAAAGGGGTTATTCTGTCAGTTTGGGTTCCCCAGTGAAGAGAATGTGGAGCAGAGCCATGGTTGATCCATAAGGGACATCAAACATAAATGAGAATTATAAAGTAAGCCAAGTACTTTGTAAAGGTACTTTGTAAACACAAAGTAAGTCAGACTAAGCTAAATTATACACCCTATAAACATAAGTTTTGGCTATAGGAGATTACACAAAGAAAACAAATAGTTACAATTTAATTGCCCACCCCCATAAAAGATGAGTTTTCCTCTTACAAAATTAGACTACTCTTCCCTCATTTACTATAGTCATAGTTTTCACATTTCAGTGCAATATTTATTTTAAAAGTTTCATTCATTTCATTAGAAAATTATTTTTCTGTAAGATATATGATTTTAAAAGATTCCTCTTGTGCAAAAAGATTGCCAAAACAGTAACATGAGCAAAAAATATAAAGCAAAGTAAAAATATGGCAACAAAAGAAATAATGTACTTCATTATATTTTAACCATCCATAAATTTTTAATTCTTAAGCAATTTCTCCCACAGGACTCTGTATTCAGTTTTAAAATGAAAACACATGAGGTAATTTCATTTGTCTTTAAAATACGTCAAACTTTACTAGAACATACCTATTACAATAAAATAATATGCTATATTTGTATCTCATTTGATATATGATTATTTTCAAATTTCATTATTTGGTTGTACATCATAGAATTCACTTTGAAGGACAGAAGAATTCAGTTATCATGGAACCCAATGAGTAATTTAACAAATATATGATGAAAACGTGTTATATGTAAAGTAAGGTGTAAATGTCATTAGTGTTCAAAAATAAATAAGACACAGGGGCGCCTGGGTGGCTCAGTGGGTTAAGCCGCTGCCTTCGGCTCAGGTCATGATCTCAGGGTCCTGGGATCGAGTCCCGCATCGGGCTCTCTGCTCAGCAGGGAGCCTGCTTCCTCCTCTCTCTCTGCCTGCCTCTCTGCCTGCTTGTGATCTCTCTCAGTCAAATAAATAAATAATATCTTTAAAAAAATAAATAAATAAATAAATAAGACACAGAACTAACCCTCAGATCTGAAAGTAGAAAATCTATGGGATGCCTGGGTGACTGGGTCAGTTCAGTGTTTTCCTTTGGCTCAGGTTATGTTCCCAAAGTCTTGGAATCAAGTCCCACATCAGGCTCCTTGCTCAGCAGGGAGCCTGCTTCTCCTTCTGCCCCCCAAACCCTGCTTGTACTTACCCTCTCTCTCTCTGACAAATAAATAAAATTTTTAAAAAATAATAAAAAAGTAGTAAATGTTTCACATATAATCAATAAAATATAAGACTGAGAAATAGCATCAGAGAGAGATAAAAAGATATGCAAAATCTGAAAAATTAGAAATCACAACTGAGAAAAATCAGAGAAGGATCATGGAGCAGTTATATTTAAACTAGGTCTTGGGGACACCTGGGTGGTTCAGTTGGTTAAAGCATCTGCCTTAGGCTCAGGTCACAGTCTCCAAGTTCTAGGATCAAGCCCCGTGTTGGGCTCCCTGTTCAATGGGGCAGCGGGGAGGGGGGGAGGCGTTGGGGGGGTGGTAATGCTTCTCTTCTCCCTCCCATGGGTTGTGCTTTGTCTCTCTCCAATAAATAAAATCTGTGAAAAGAAAAGAAAAAAAAAAAAAGAAGAAGAAGAAAAAAGAAAAAGAAAATGAACTGGGTTTGAAATCCAGGTAGATAATACACACATGAGCCTAGCTCTAATCCACATAAGGCAGAATCTGTCTCTTTAGTGTTGCCCTGATCTAGCAAGACAGAGCTCTTCTTCCAACATGACTCATTATTTTCTTTATGTGTATTATCAATACCCTCTGAGATTTGGCAGAAGGGAAAGAGGAAGTTATGTTTTAGGATTTGCTCTCAAGTTCTTCCCACTCATTAAGGCATCATAATTTTTTTTTTTTTTAAAGACAGAAGATTTCTTTTTTTTTTTTAAGATTTTATTTATTTGACAGAGAGATCACAAGTAGGCAGAGAGGCAGGCAGAGAGAGAGGGGAGGAAGCAGGCTCCCTACAGAGCAGAGAGCCTGATTCGGGGCTTGATCCCAGGACCCTGAGACCATGACCTGAGCCAAAGGCAGAGGCTTTAACCCACTGAGCCACCCAGGTACCCCAAGGCATCATAATTTAATTTAACTACCTCTTCTAACAAATCTGAAGTGAAGTAGAGATTTTAAAGCATACAGGTCATTGGAAATTAATTCAAGGTTTATACATTTCGCTGAACTGTTAGCTTATGAAAGCCCAGATTGTCAATACCTTGAGTGAGACTCTTAAAGTAGACTACTTTTCTATGTTTTACTTCTTCTATATGGGCCAGAGCTTTAATCCAAAGCACTGAATCCCACTCAGGGATTAATAGTGGTGAAAACTGTGAGTTAACTAGATGTGATGGAGCAGCCGACTGATAAAGCTTGATTATAGGACTCATAATTCACTGGAAAAAATTCATTAGTCAACATTTTCCCTGACACTTCCTTCCTAGTAATAGTCAAAGCACCCTTCTACAGCCCTTTCCCACAATTACTTTTCTCACTCAGGAAATTCTAGGATGAGCAGATTAAAAGAAAAGCAAATCCTTCACCCCATATTTCACCTACAAAAGTGGGCAGCAACATGATTTGGGGAAATTTCTTGAAGTCATGATGAAATTTATAGCAGAACAAAAGCCACCTGGGCCTATTATTTATTTTTAAAGCAAAGTAAGTCCTTTTTAAAAAACTCATACTCAATTTTATTAAGCAATATTAAAAAGCAATAGAGCTTCCAGGACACACAGGAATATAGTGCACATATCATTTATATGCAGTTGTGCATAAATCATTCTTTTTTCTTTTTTCAGAAGAATAAAATCAGAACTTCATGGCACTTTCAGAAAATACCCACTTAACTCTCAAGAATAACCCTATAAAAGAAGGCTTATCAAATTCTCCAGAATAAAAATCAGGCCTAAATTGGAAGACTTTGCCATTATACAGCCATTCTCCAACCCTCTGACTTAGTGGAGTTAATATCACTGCCATCGTTATTACTTAAAATAAATGGAATAATGGCCACTTCCTAGGAAAAACAGTAAATTAACTGGCAGAGCCCATGAACATAAACAAAGCTTAAGTCTCAATGTTTAAAAAAAATTTTTTTAAGTTCTCTGGGTAAAAAGCTCATTATAATCATCAGCCACTTTTTAAGAGAAAAAAGCAGCCTCTCAGATCCCCACATCACATTTACGAATGGGTCAAACTAAAGTAAAAATACTGAGTAATGAGTCAAAAGAACTTGGCCCCAGACTTAGATATACTAAATACAACAATTTGCTCGATGACATATTGTTATTTTTTGTTCCTCAGTTTCTTCACCTGAAAATGGAAATCAAGTCTCATCCTAGAAGTGTTCAGCCATCAAATTCAGGAATATATACAGAAGCATTCTCTGCAAACTCTAAAATATAAGGGGCCCCTACTACCACACTTTTTTAAAGTCTGTCTGACCTTTAGTTCTTAGATACTGGCTCCTCAGTTGACCCCGTGGATATTTACTTCTACACCATCTTGGCATTGACTTGTGGGCATTGCTGGATATGTCCCTACCCTCTCTTCTTCTCATTCTTTCCTGGTATAAAACTGAGTTGATCTCCACCAGTCACAAAAATCTGTGAAACATATAAATGTTTCAAAAGTTCTCTGAGAGACTCAGAGCAAAAAGCAGACTGCAAATTCAAAGTTCCAATAAGATTGTCATGACACTAAAGTATTACCACATCTCTTTGGAATTTGTATAGCTTTTCTGTCCTTAGGACACAAGCAGAATAAATTGGGTAAGGGTTTGGGTCTTGAGGAGCCATTCCAGACAGCCATATATGAGCACAGACTGGGGCCAGAGCTGGCTACAGAGCCTCTGAATTCCATTACGAGACTGTTGGATGAGGCCATTTTACCTACATCATAATGAATAAATTATCTCAGGCTTCCCGACTGTTTTGAAACTAGACATATGACATTTAAACTTGGGGTAAGCAATTACTGAAAAACTGACAATCTGCGCCAACAGAAAAGTTCAGAATATTCCCTTCTTCAGCCAGACACTTTTAACTGTGAGGGAAGAAGAAGAACTAATCTATGTTTCAATTAGTTCCTGGTGACTCTAGCAAGCTTCGATGGATTAATCAAATTCTGGCTTTTGCGGGGAAGGATTTACTTAAAATCAAATTGATCTGTTGTTCTCATATTATCACTGGTAAATCTATATTTACTCTGCTTTAGGGCTTCTGAAGAGTAATAAATTGTCACCACTCCTGCAGTCTGCCTGAGTCTCAAGTCACACTTGAAATGAGTTTAATATTTAGAGCCCCTTTCAAAAGTACTGTTGCTTGCAGACACTCAGTCATAAACTTTCCAACAACAACAACAAAAAAATGCCATGGTAGAAGCAAGATTTCATGAAGGCAGAGTCAGATTATAAATCTTCTTCTTGACTTTTGGGGATAAGAAAGACAGTGTTACTGAACAAAAGGAAAATGCAAATGCAAAGAAAGTGTGAAGTGAGTGTGGTATATGTGTATGTGCACATGCCTGTTTGTGTGTGTGTGTGTGTGTTTATGTGTGTGTGTACATGTGCAGTAATGGGGTGGTGAGGGCATCTAGTAGCTTTCTGAAATAATATTTCCATCCACTTTCATTCTTACTTAGTGGAACATTCTTCCCAGGCTTGGCCTGGTCTGGCCTTGCCTTGCCTTGCCTTTTCTTTCCTTTGAGGGACACTGACAACAGCCTCCCCTGCTCAGAATACACTCTGCAGATGTTGCTTGGAAAAGCATGCCCATCACTCAGACTCCTTATCATTTCCAGGGACCATTTGTTCTTTGTCCCTAGTGGGACAAAGGCTCTGATAAAACTTCAAGGCTCCGATGTTTAAATACAGATTTCTGCATTGAAAGAACATTGGTGTGGCTTTTCCTGCCAAGAGAGCTGGACTGCTAATTTGACACATCAAATGAGCCTTCTGGACCGTGAGGGGTTAACCCAGTCTGCCAGCCAAGCCAGGGAAAGGAGCGGACTCCCAGATGCCACTGCTAGCAAAATTAATCCTGGAGCTTAGCATCTGGGTGTTTCACCTGCCAGGCATGCCCCAGTAGGTCTTTTTCATCACTGGGCCAGATTAAAAGAGAATGACGAGCAGAAGCAGTTCCACACCACCAGTGACAAAAAAGGAAAAGGGAAAAGACATCCTCCACTGAGAAGGAGCCTCCAACTGCCTCCAGGTACTAATGTCCTGCAAACAGTGTATGGGAGCACTGTGCTCTGGCCAGATGCCACTTGAGCTGTCTGGCTACTGCAGAAAGGCTCAGGAACATCAGAAGCCACAGGGTAGGGCAGACTGAGGAAGTCCAAGCTACCTTCAGGGTGCCACCTGTCAAGTTTTCACCTGAGCAGACAGGATTTTTAAGTATGTTCTTTGGCTTCAGGCTTCTGGTAACATTTGTCAGCAACTTCTACCCCTAGCCTTTCTTCCCTGCCTTGTTTATTTTACACTTAACAAGAAATCAAACTTTCCCAAATCCATGTGTCTTCTTAATCTTCTTAAGAAATTTTTTAAACTCCAAACTTCTCTTGTCTTCACAGGTGTTTTCCATCTTGAAAGCATCCAGTATTTTCAACATGTTGTTTTAAACATTTGAAGTACAATTACAGCATCCAAGAATTGGCCAGTGCTGGAAAAACAATGCGTTCCACCCATTTAGACAAACTTGATGGGAGGGCAGAGGGCTCAAAAGCAGGAAGGAGGGCCAGTAGGACAGACCTGATTTGCAGGGCAAGAACCTCAAAGAAATAATGAGGTCCCAGGAGAGGTGGAGCTCTGATGTAGGGAACTGAATCCTTTTCCAAAGCTTTCATAAGATGTATTTTCCTTTCTACTGCCAGATAAAGGTCTGTGTGGGGTAGAGGGAAAGAAAGAAGTTAGGGAGTGGAGGAAGCATTTGATGAAAAATGGAGGGGAATGGTTCAGGGCTTTGCTTAGGTTTCAGGTAAGGTTTCCTTCAAAAGTTCCATGAACAATTTAAATAGTAAAAAGTGTCTGAGAGGGGCGCCTGGGTGGCTCAGTGGGTTAAGCCTCTGCCTTCATCTCAGGTCATGATCCCGGGGTCCTGGGATCGAGCCCCACATCGGGATCTCTGCTCCGCAGGAAGCCCGCCTCCACCTCTCTCTCTCTGCCTGCCTCTCTGCCTACTTGTGATCTCTGTCTGTCAAATAAATAAATAAAATCTTTAAAAAAAAAAAAAAAAAAAGAAAGTGTCTGAGAAGTAAAGAATAAACCAGGATGGAGACACACATTTCTAGGAGTCATTATTGGAGACAATCATTTTTTTTCCATTTAGCAGACACAGCTAAAAGTGGGTGGCAAAGTCCTACTTTATAAATTAGATCTCTGAATATGAAGCCATATTTTCTAAGTTTATGAGTTAATATTTTTACAAATGGAATACCCAAACTGTTATGTAAATTTCTTGAATTTGTCCTCTGAAAAAAAAAATAGCTGGCAAGCCAAATCTCAAGTTTTAGGTTCATGTCCTCCTAGCAAGATAAAATAATTATTTCTAAATGTGAATGTCAAAATGCTTATGGCTGATTGAATCTAAGCATGGTTATCTGACTCTTTTATAAAGGTGACTTTCACAAAAAACAACCTACCCTATAAGGAAATGAAGCCTTCCTCAAGTACTGATTCTCTTACCATTTTGGAAACTATGTATCCCAGTTTTCCTAGGACAGCTATTCTTCTTATCGTAGTGAAATGATTTACAGCACCAACATTTTATTCTCATAAATGTCCTGGTCTGGATGATAAATTATATTGTCTTGCTACTTAAAAAGGGCTGCAACATTCTGATATACATAAGTTGAGGTCACAGGGTCAGGACACCGGGGGCTGGCTAGAACAGCAATCCTAGGGTGAGGAATGGATCCCAGCATAGGGCCCAGGAGAGAGAGCCCAAACTGAGCACAACTGGAACTAGCAAGCCAGGGTCCCATGGCTCCTATTTTATCACTTCTTCTTTATGAAGACTGGTTAAATGTTCAGAGTACCCTCAACTAAGCTATGCAGAATTAAATGACCAGTGCCCACCCTGACGCCTGAACATAAAGAGGAAAAAAACAAAAACAAAAACGAAGTGAGAGCTGAGACAACAACTGAGTCCAGTGAGATATCACCAGGGAGGAAGGTATCTAGAGTCAGACTCTAACATCCTGCAGCTCTTCCATTATGAACACTCCTCCTTAATTGTTGGCCTTACAGAACATCTGGCATTCATTTTATTAAAGAAATGGGTTAAGTTTTCTCCTGTTGTACCAAAAAGGAAACCACATGCTCAAGAGAGAGATGATGTTTGGGCATTTTATAGAAGATGCTTTCCTCCCTCGTTATAGTCAAGAATGCCTAGATTTTTTAAAATTGCAGTAAAGAAAGGAAACAAAAATGTACTATAAAAGAAACTTGCCATTTAACACTAATGAGATGAGCATTTAAGTGTAATACGTATTAAACAGTACAATAAGCATATGCTAATTTAAATAATGACAGTCACAGTAAATGATAAGAAATAAACAAGAATAATTTTAGGGCACTAACATTACTTATATACATACAGTTGTGAAAAATCTCAATTTACATATTTCTTCCTGGATTTTATAGAATTTATCTGAAAAGTGAGGGGACATAAGTTCATTCTAGTCATTTAAGAGCAGGCTGACAAGCCATGAACACACTCACTCAGTGAACAAATATGTAGAATACCTACCATGCACAACGCACTCTTCTTCAAATGCTGATCAAACAAAAAACATGAGGAAGGTTTAAACCTCATAGAAAATACAAAACATACATGTGTTCATAAACAACTAACACTGCACTATTAGAACACACAAAGTTTTCTCATACCCCTTATTTTATTTGATCTTTCAGACAGAATAGTTCACAGGTGAACAAAAACAAATTCAGAGAGGTTGCATCTTTTAAGATCAGACAGTAAGTAAAGAGTTGGGGTTCAAACCCATAGTTTCTAACCAAGTGTTTTTTTTTGGCTATCATTCTATGTCTTATAGGATCAGCTGCCCATAGGAAAGTATATGATACAAGATTTCAATATGGCAGGAGGCAAAAGAATAAATAAAACAGGATTCTAGTCACAGGCCATGTTAAATTAGACAAAGTTCTTGAATTTCTATTTCCCCCTTTGTGAAACAAATGAAATAGTCATAATACTTCATAATTTATCTTCCTCATAGCATCCCACAATGAAGTACTCTTGAAAACTCAAAAAGTGATGCAAAGATTTATTTCCATTAAAAACTAGAAATAAGGGGCACCTGGGTGGCTCAGTGGGTTAAGCCTCTGCCTTTGGCTCAGGTCATGATCTCACGGTCCTGGGATCGAGCCCCGCATCGGGCTCTCTGCTCAGCAGTGAGCCTGCTTCCTCCTCTCTCTGCCTGCCTCTCTGCCTACTTGTGATCTCTCTCTGTCAAAAAAAAAAAAAAAAAAAAAAACTAGAAATAATTAATGATTCCTACGGTAATTGTAAATTGGGGGTAGGAGGTATATGGGAGATACCTGTACTGCTAAGGCCATCAGAATCAGTAAAATATTGCAGTATTTCTCAGCTGTTTGATTAACTGCCACTTGCTCTAGTCCCTTGAGTACCCAGTCCCATACCTGGGATCTCCTAAATGTCCCCATTAGTCAGAAACTAAAGAACCAACACTGGAAGGCTTCAGCACTAAGGCCAGTACCAACCTAGCTCACTAGCACTTGACCTCTGTCCCTGTCTTAGACACATTTCTAAGCAATAAAGGGAAGACCCCAGCTTGCTTTCTGATGTGGCCAGAGTCATGTTGCCAACATCTCCCTATGTTCCTGTGGTAAATCCCCAAGTGAAAATGGTACCACTTTTTGTACACACTGCAAGACAATAAAATTTCCAGAAATATAAAAATTATGGCTGGGATGGAAGATTTATCAAAATGGGATGCTTGACTTCCAATGACATTAATGCAGCCGTACAGAAGGTCTAACTTTGCGAAATCTGGGAGCAGTGGGCAGGTTGTTGATTATCTATTTGATGTCTTTAGGAAAGGAAGAATTAAGGAGTGCTTCAATTACTCAGGAATTTATTCCCCAACTCACAGCAATGTAATGTAGCTGGACCAGAAATAGAGCTCTTCAAAGCCAGCTAAACCATACCATAGAAAGAACATCTGAACACCAGGAATTTGAAATACTCAACACCAACAACTCTTGTCTCCAGCTTGAAATATGAGACAACTCCAACAGCTGTTAAACAGGGAGTGAGGATAACCCAAGAGAAACCACCAGTAATGTCTGCAAGTCAATGTCAGAGTAGGACATAGTCTGCTCATTCAGGGGAGAAAAACAACAAAACCAAACAAAAATAAGCATGGCAGTTATGAAAGTTACCTGCACTTTAAAAAGGGAGAGGATGTAAGCAGTAAAAATGCAAAAGAAAAACAAACTTTTGAGAAAAGATCTATTATGGGAACTGATTATATACATATATATATGTGTGTATACACACACACACACACACACACACACATATATATATATATATATATTTTTTTTTTTTGCGGGAACCTGATTTTTATTACCAATGACATGGAAGGAAACATGGACTCTATGAAATAATATGTCAACCTTTAGATATTAAGGAAATGGAATGGGTTAGGGAACTAGATTTTTTAAGACCATAATGATATGAAATTACAATAAATCATTCAATGTATCTTTATGAAGAGCAAGGCAATCTCAGAATCAAAAGCTAAGCAAGATGTGAAAAGAAATACAGAAAATTAAATCAGTCCAACAGGCAACAAACTTAAGCACTTCAAAAAGGCAGACTCTATTGGTTGGAAAACCGGCCCGCACACGGAGGGCAAGGAGACAGGAGGAAGAGGCAGACCACTCCAGACTGAGAGCTAGCGGATCTGATAAGGGAGGGAACTTACTCACTTCGGACACTGGTCTGGAGCAGCCAGAAGATGAGTAGATATTCGCACCTGCCATTCGGGAGTCTTAAAAGACTAAACAGAAGCCTTAGCTGGGTTCAGTCAGGAACACATCCTGACAGTCTCAGTGGCACCCCATTCTGTCCAGGCTGTTGGAAACACTTCCCGCTGTGGGGATCCCCCGGCCCAGAAAACAGCAGGCACATCCGGGAAACAGGGAGGTGGGGTGAAGAGGCTCCAACTGCCCGGATTGTGCTCTGATTGCCCGGATTGGGTTCTGATTGCCCGGATTGGACTGTGATTGCTGGGATGTAGGTCTGGCGTTAACTGGCAGGTCATCTCAGTGACCTCTGCTGATAGAAGAAGAAGAAAAAAAATTACAGGTTTAAAGATGATTAAAATGGAAGACAGGAAATAAGGATTAAGAAATGAGAATTGATTTCCTGGAAAATAAATATAAAAATAACCCACAATAAATATGATAATAAATAACGAACTATATAATAAAGAAGTAAAAAGGTTCTTACGTTTTACCACTGGATTAAAACATTCTTAATGTTTCCTAAATTATGTAAGGGAACGTAAGAAACATCTCAAGAAAGACTTGAGGTCTTACCTTTCCAGATCACATTCTGGTAAAGTGAATTTCAAGAAAAAAGGAGCAAATCATGCATCCCTGAGGCTGGGAGTGGAACACAGAGAAATTAACCTCTCTCAGAAGAAAACCTGTGAAGCTGGCTACTCTATGACAACATTATAAGCCATTAAAAGAAAGGTAAAAAACAAACCCTTAAAGATGTTTTGGAAAAGAAAAGGTTTACCAGGAAACCCTGTCCTCAGCCAAGTTATTCAAGTAAAGACAAGAGAAATTATTCGTAGTTGATAGGTCTCCCAATAATGGGTCTGTGATCAAAGGAGCGAGAGGGATACAAAGTGAAGGTCAAGCCAAGCTTTATTTCGTGCCAAGCATCTAGAATCAAATGGTCCGGTCGGGGCCATCTCCCAACCTCACAGACTAACTTTTATAGAGCAAAGGCCATGTGGTTGAGCCTGGCCACACACAGGTGGCCAATGAGATTGCAACACAGAGAGAAAGCTGCACAGTCATGCTAGGTCACACATGGGTGGCCAATTGAATTTCAATTTACCCCATAGTAGTTATTTGAACTAGCCTATCACCTTGGTCAGAATTGGTACCCAAAAGGCGGGGCCCACTCTCCTTGGTAGCTAGGGAGAGAGTATGTGCGTCCCACTGATTGGATGTCTCCACCTGGCCTGACCCGCCCTTGTATCTGGGCTTTGCTACCTGGAACTGGTTTCCCGGACTTGCTTTTAAGTAAGTTCCTCTGGGAGGGGCAGGGCCAATCTAAGTTTACTGCATAAACAACAAAATGGCTCCCTCTAGCTAAGTAGGACCTTACATAGTAATGCACAGGCTCACAAAGGATAGCTTCCAAAGTTATTCGTGAAAATGTTAACTGTTTAAAATATCAGTCAAAAAGGAAACCAAGTAGTGAACCTGTCATATAAAAGGATGCACAGAAGGCACTAAAGTCACTTAAATATAGTAACAGTTGTAAAACAAAAAAATAAAACATGAGCAATGGCTCAGAAAGAATAGCTTCTTAATGTTAATATATAATTTAATAGTATCTATTTATCCAGAAATCCCATATCATATGAAAAAAACTATAAAATAGATGGGGTGAATAAAAGTGGGTACTTAGTGTAGAAAAATAGCAACAGCTTTTGGTCCATTCATGACATTAATAATCAGCAAAATACATGTTCAAATATGCTATTTTAAAATTTTAATAGTAACCTCTAAAATACTGCTTTCAGTGTGGAGAGGGAGAGTTCATCCAAATTGTTTGGCAAAATTAATTAATTAATTAACATATTTCATATGACAAAAAAGCAAACAAAGACGTCTTTAAAAAGGCAAAACATACAAACAACAAAATACCAAATACAGAGAGGAGTCAAGTAGGCGGAGAAGTAGCAGGCTGAGACTACTTCGGATAGCGGGAGATCAGCTAAATAGCTTATCTAAAGATTGCAAACACCTACAAATCCAACGGGAGATTGAAGAGAAGAAGAACAGCAACTCTAGAAACAGAAAATCAACCACTATCTGAAAGGTAGGACTGGCGGAGAAGTGAATCCAAAGCGACGGGAAGATAGACCGCGGGGGGAGGGGCCGGCTCCCAGCGAGCAGCGGAGCAACGGAGCAACAGAGCAAAATCAGGACTTTTAAAAGTCTGTTCCGCTGAGGGACATCACTCCAGAGGCTTAACTGGGGTGAAGCCCATGCGGGGTCAGCGCAGCCTCAGGTCCCGCAGGGTCGCAGAAGGATCGGGGGTGTCTGAGTGTCGCAGAGCTTACCGGTATTAGAACGGGGAAGCCGGCTACAGAGAGAGCCGAGGAGTGACTCTCAGCTCGGGGTTGCCTTGAACCGGTCGCAGGCTCGGTCAGCTCGGAGCGCGGCCGGAGGCCAGGGTGACGGGAGTCATTGGGCGCTGTTCTCTGAGGGCGCACTGAGGAGTGGGGCCCCAGGCTCTCGGCTCCTCCGGGCTGGAGACCGGGAGGCCGCCATCTTCACTCCCATCCTCCGGAACTCTACGGAAAGCGCTCAGGGAACAAAAGCTCCCAAAAGCAAACCCGAGAGGATTACTCAGCGCGGCCCCGGGTAAGGGCGGTGCAACTCCGCCTGGGGCAAAGACACTTGAGAATCACTACAACAGGCCGCTCCCCCAGAATATCAACGGGAAACACAGCCAGGACCAAGTTCACCTACCGAGGAGTGTAGTTTCAATACCAAGGAGAGCGGCGGAATTCCAGAGGAGAAGAAAGCAAAGCACTGAACTCATGGCTTTCTCCCCATGATTTTTTAGCCCTGCAGTTAATTTAATTTTTTTTCTTTTTCAATTTTTTTTTCTTTTTCTCTTCTTCTGCTAAATTTTTTTAACTTTTACCGTTTTCTTTTTTAACGTTTTTTAAATAGTTTATCTAATATATATATTTTTTTTCCTCTTTTTATATTTTTTCTTTATCGGCTTTCTTTTTTTTAAATAGTTTCTTTTTTTTTTTTCTTTTCGAACCCCTTTTTATCCCCTTTCTCCCCCCTCACAATTTGGGATCTCTTCTGATTTGGCTAAAGCATATTTTCCTGGGGTTGTTGCCACCCTTTTAGTATTTTACTTGCTCCTTCATATACTCTTACCTGGACAAAATGACAAGGTGGAAAAATTCACCACAAAAAAAAAGAACAAGAGGCAGTACCAAAGGCTAGGGACCTAACCAATACAGACATTGGTAATATGTCAGATCCAGAGTTCAGAATGACGATTCTCAAGGTTCTAGCCGGGCTTGAAAAAGGCATGGAAGATATTAAAGCAACCCTCTCGGGAGATATAAAAGCCCTTTCTGGAGAAATAAAAGAACTAAAATCTAACCAAGTTGAAATCAAAAAAGGTATTAAGGAGGTGCAATCAAAAATGGAGGCTCTCACTGCTAGGATAAATGAGGCAGAAGAAAGAATTAGCGATATAGAAGACCAAATGACAGAGAATAAAGAAGCTGAGCAGAAGAGGGACAAACAGCTACTGGACCACGAAGGGAGAATTCGAGAGATAAGTGACACCATAAGATGAAACAACATTAGAATAATTGGGATTCCAGAAGAAGAGGAAACAGAGAGGGGAGCAGAAGGTATATTGGAGAGAATTATTGGAGAGAATTTCCCCAATGTGGCAAAGGGAACAAGCATCAAAATTCAAGAGGTTCAGAGAACCCTCCTCAATATCAATAAGAATAGGTCCACACCCCGTCACCTAATAGTAAAATTGACAAGTCTTAGTGACAAAGAAAAGATCCTGAAAGCAGCCCGGGAAAAGAAGTCTGTAACGTACAATGGAAAAAATATTAGATTGGCATCAGACTTATCCACAGAGACCTGGCAGGCCAGAAAGAGCTGGCATGATATATTCAGAGTATTAAATGAGAAAAACATGCAGCCAAGAATACTATATCCAGCTAGGCTATCATTGAAAATAGAAGGAGAGATTAAAAGCTTCCAGGACAAACAAAAACTGAAAGAATTTGCAAATACCAAACCAGCTCTACAGGAAATATTGAAAGGGGTCCTCTAAGCAAAGAGAGACCCTAAAAGTAGTAGATCAGAAAGAAACAGAGACAATATACAATAACAGTCACCTTACAGCAATTACAATGGCACTAAATTCATATCTCTCAATACTTACCCTGAATGTTAATGGGCTAAATGCCCCAATCAAAAGACACAGGGTATCAGAATGGATAAAAAAACAAAACCCATCTATATTTTGCCTACAAGAAACTCATCTTAAACCCGAAGACACCTCCAGGTTTAAAGTGAGGGGGTGGAAAAGAATTTACCATGCTAATGGACATTAGAAGAAAGCAGGAGTGGCAATCCTTATATCAGATCAATTAGATTTTAAGCCAAAGACTATAATAAGAGATAAGTACACTATATCATACTCAAAGGAACTGTCCAACAAGAAGATCTAACAATTTTAAATATCTATGCCCCTAACATGGGAGCAGCCAACTATATAAACCAATTAATAACAAAATCAAAGAAACACATCGACAAGAATACAATAATAGTAGGGGATTTTAACACTCCCCTCACTGAAATGGACAGATCATCCAAGCAAAAGATCAACAAGGAAATCAAGGCCTTAAATGACACACTGGACCAGATGGACATCACAGATATATTCAGAACATTTCATCCCAAAGCAACAGAATACACATTCTTCTCTAGTGCACATGGAACATTCTCCAGAATAGATCACATTCTTGGTCCTAAATCAGGTCTCAACCGGTATCAAAAGATTAGAATCATTCCCTGCATATTTTCAGACCACAATGCTCTAAAGCTAGAACTCAATCACAAGAGGAAATTTGGAAAGAACCCAAATACATGGAGACTAAACAGCATCCTTCTAAAGAATGAATGGGTCAACCAGGAAATTAAAGAAGAATTGAAAAAATTCATGGAAACAAATGATAATGAAAACACAACGGTTCAGAATCTGTGGGACACAACAAAGGCAGTCCTGAGAGGAAAATATATAGCGGTACAAGCCTTTCTCAAGAAACAAGAAAGGTCTCAGGTACACAACCTAACCCTACACCTAAAGGAGCTGGAGAAAGAACAAGAAAGAAACCCTAAACCCAGCAGGAGAAGAGAAATCATAAAGATTAGAGCAGAAATCAATGAAATAGGAACCAAAAAAACAAGAGAACAAATCAACGAAACTACGAGCTGGTTCTTTCAAAGAATTAATAAGATTGATAAACCCCTGGCCAGACTTATCAAAAAGAAAAGAGAAAGGACCCAAATAAATAAAATCATGAATGAAAGAGGAGAGATCACAACGAACACCAAAGAAATACAGACAATTATAAGAACATACTATGAGCAACTCTATGCCAACAAATTTGACAATCTGGAAGAAATGGATGCATTCCTAGAGACATATAAACTACCACAACTGAACCAGGAAGAAATAGAAAGCCTGAACAGACCTATAACCAGTAAGGAGATTGAAAAAGTCATCAAAAATCTCCAAACAAACAAAAGCCCAGGGCCAGACGGCTTCCCGGGGGAATTCTACCAAACATTTAAAGAAGAACTCATTCCTATTCTCCTGAAACTGTTCCAAAAAATAGAAATGGAAGGAAAACTTCCAAACTCATATTATGAGGCCAGCATCACCTTGATCCCAAAACCAGACAAGGATCCCAACAAAAAAGAGAACTACAGACCAATATCCTTGATGAACACAGATGCAAAAATTCTCGCCAAAATATTAGCCAATAGGATTCAACAGTACATTAAAAGGATTATTCACCACGACCAAGTGGGATTTATTCCAGGGCTGCAAGGTTGGCTCAACATCCGCAAATCAATCAATGTGATACAACACATTAATAAAAGAAAGAACAAGAACCATATGATACTCTCCATAGATGCTGAAAAAGTATTTGACAAAGTACAGCATCCCTTCCTGATCAAAACTCTTCAAAGTGTAGGGATAGACGGCACATACCTCAATATTATCAAAGCCATCTATGAAAAACCCACCGCAAATATCATTCTCAATGGAGAAAAACTGAAAGCTTTTCCACTAAGGTCAGGAACACGGCAGGGATGTCCGTTATCACCACTGCTATTCAACATAGTACTAGAAGTCCTAGCCTCAGCAATCAGACAACAAAAGGAAATTAAAGGCATCCAAATCGGCAAAGAAGAAGTCAAACTATCCCTCTTTGCAGATGACATGATACTATATGTGGAAAACCCAAAAGACTCCACTCCAACACTGCTAGAACTTGTACAGGAATTCAGTAAAGTGTCAGGATATAAAATCAATGCACAGAAATCAGTTGCATTTCTCTACACCAACAACAAGACAGAAGAAAGAGAAATTAAGGAGCCCATCCCATTTACAATTGCACCCAAAACTATAAGATACCTAGGAATAAACCTAACCAAAGCGACTAAGAATCTATACTCAGAAAACTATAAAGTACTCATGAAAGAAATTGAGGAAGACACAAAGAAATGGAAAACTGTTCCATGCTCCTGGATTGGAAGAATAAATATTGTGAAAATGTCTATGATACCTAAAGCAATCTACACATTTAATGCAATTCCTATCAAAGTACCATCCATTTTTTTTCAAAGAAATAGAACAAATAATCCTAAAATTTATATGGAACCAGAAAAGACCTCGAATAGCCAAAGGAATATTGAAAAAGAAAGCCAAAGTTGGTGGCATCACAATTCTGGACTTCAAGCTCTATTACAAAGCTGTCATCATCAAGTCAGCATGGTACTGGCACAAAAACAGACACATAGATCAATGGAACAGAATAGAGAGCCCAGAAATGGACCCTCAACTCTATGGTCAACTCATCTTCGACAAAGCAGGAAAGAATGTCCAATGGAAAAAAGACAGCCTCTTCAATAAATGGTGTTGGGAAAATGGGACAGCCACATGCAGAAAAATGAAATTGGATCATTTCCTTACACCACACACGAAAATAGACTCAAAATGGATGAAGGATCTCAATGTGAGAAAGGAATCCATCAAAATCCTTGAGGAGAACACGGGCAGCAACCTCTTCGACCTCAGCCGCAGCAACATCTTCCTAGGAACATTGCCAAAGGCAAGGGAAGCAAGGGCAAAAATGAACTTTTGGGATTTTATCAAGATCAAAAGCTTTTGCACAGCAAAGGAAACAGTTAACAAAACCAAAAGACAACTGACAGAATGGGAGAAGATATTTGCAAATGACATATCAGATAAAGGGCTAGTGTCCAAAATCTATAAAGAACTTAGCAAACTCAACACCCAAAGAATAAATAATCCAATCAAGAAATGGGCAGAAGACATGAACAGACATTTCTGCAAAGAAGACATCCAGATGGCCAACAGACACATGAAAAAGTGCTCCATATCACTCGGCATCAGGGAAATACAAATCAAAACCACCATGAGATATCACCTCACACCAGTCAGAATGGCTAAAATTAACAAGTCAGGAAATGACAGATGCTGGCGAGGATGCGGAGAAAGGGGAACCCTCCTACACTGTTGGTGGGAATGCAAGCTGGTGCAACCACTCTGGAAAACAGCATGGAGGTTCCTCAAAATGTTGAAAATAGAACTACCCTATGACACTGTAATTGCACTGCTGGGTATTTACCCTAAGGATACAATCGTAGTGATCCGAAGGGGCACGTGCACCCAAATGTTTATAGCAGCAATGTCTACAATAGCCAAACTATGGAAAGAACCTAGATGTCCATCTATAGACGAATGGATAAAGAAGATGTGGTATGTATACACAATGGAATACTATGCAGCCATCAAAAGAAATGAAATCTTGCCATTTGCGACGACGTGGATGGAACTAGAGGGTATCATGCTTAGCGAAATCAGTCAATCGGAGAAAGACAACTATCATATGATCTCCCTGATATGAGGGAGAAGAGATGCAACATGGGGGGTTGAGGGGGTAGGAGAAGAGTAAATGAAACAAGATGGGATTGGGAGGGAGACAAACCATAAGTGACTCTTAATCTCACAAAACAAACTGAGGGTTGATTGGGGGAGGGGGTTGGGAGAGGGTATGGGGTTATGGATATTGGGGAGGGTATGTGCTACGGTGAGTGCTGTGAAGTGTGTAAACCTGGCGATTCGCAGACCTGTACCCCTGGGGATAAAAATATATGTTTATAAAGCTGTAAAAAAAAAAAAAGAAAAGAAAAAAGAAAGGATGAATACCCAAGCTTTGTAGCAACATGGACGGGACTGGAAGAGATTATGCTGAGTGAAATAAGTCAAGCAGAGAGAGTCAATTATCATATGGTTTCACTTATTTGTGGAGGATAACAAATAGCATGGAGGACAAGGGGAGATGGAGAGGAGAAGGGAGTTGAGGGAAATTGGAAGGGGAGGTGAACCATGAGAGACTATGGACTCTGAAAAACGATCTGAGTATTTTGAAGGGGTGGGGGGTGGGAGGTTGGGGGCACCAGGTGGTGGGTATTGTAGAAGGCACGGATTGCATGGAGCACTGGGTGTGGTGCAAAAATAATGAATACTGTTATGGTGAAAAAAAAAAAGAGTAAAAAAAAAAAAATACCAAATACAAAAATCTCCAAACAATGACAAAATAATATCAAACATACCATTTTTAATAATAAACACCTCTGCTAAAAGATAACCCTTAGACTTGGCTACAAAACAAAAGCTAGCTTCAGTAAAGCAAAATAACAAAGAAATGTTAAAAGTAAATATTTGGACAAAATGCAGCAATTAAACCAAAGGAAAAAGAAATTGCCAAATTATATTAATAACAGAAAAATAATCTTCAACAAAAATGAAATATGCAATACCTTATCTTTGTATGAAGATACAATCTATAATAATGACTTTGGAGTCTAGCAATTATACTTTATAATATAAAACACAGGAAGCAAAATCTGTTAAAAATACAATAAGAAATAACAGAAACACCACAGGAGGTACAGATTTTAATTCAACATTCTAAAAAAGGTGATAGGGGCACCTAGGTGGCTCAATTAAGCATCAGACTTCAGTTCAGGTCATTTTCTCAGGGTCCTGGATCAAGCCCCAATCAGGCTCCGTGCTCAGCAGGGAGTCGCCTTGTCCCTCCGCTCCTGTGGGTTCTCTCTCTCTCCCTCCCTCTCTCTCTCTTTTTCAAATAAAATCTTTTTTTTTTAAGTATAAATAAAACTCCAAAAATTCCATGGTGTATATTGTTTGAAACCAATTCAAAAACAATAATAGTGACAACTCTAAAAATTAATATCAAAGTGTTAAAAAATTTCAAGTTTGAAAAATTTATTAACCTCATAAATAGCTTCTGTTAAAAAATAAAAATAACAGGGCGCCTGGGTGGCTCAGTGGGTTAAGCCGCTGCCTTCGGCTCAGGTCATGATCTCAGGGTCCTGGGATCGAGGCCCGCATCGGGCTCTCTGCTCAGCAGGGAGCCTGCTTCCCTCTCTCTCTCTCTCTCTCTCTCTGCCTGCCTCTCTGTCTACTTGTGATCTCTCTCTGTCAAATAAATAAATAAAATCTTTAAAAAAAATAAAAATAAAAATAAAAATAACAATTACAGAAAAATTTTAAAGTAGCACTAATGATTAAAAATGCATACCAAACACCTGGGAAGTGGCCAAAGTTACTCAAAAGAACTATTCTTTTTAACCTAAGACGTTTCAATTATTTAAAAAAAAAGGCAGAAAATTTATGTATTCAATGAAGTTGCAAAGATAGTAAAAAGGGGTCTCATGTACCTTTTCCACCCAGTTTTCCTCAATGGTCATGTTGTCCCTAGTTATAACACAACATCAAAACCAGGAAATTACATTGAGGCAATGAGTATGCCTAATTGTATTGCTATACTGTAGCATGTGTAGACTTGTATAACTGCTACAGCATGAAGATACAGAATTATTCTGTTACTACAATAATCTCCCTCCTTCTACCTCTTTCTTTATAGTCACACCCATTCCACTTTCTTCCACCATCCCTCACCCCCGGCAACCACTAATCTGTTTTCCATCTCTAGAATTTGGCTATTCTGAGAATGTTATAAAATCATACAGTAGGCTGGCTTTTTTCACTCAGCATAATTATCTCAAGATCCATCCAGGCTGTTACATGTACCAATTTTTGTTGTTGGGTGCTATTTCATGTATGGATATACCAGAGTCTATTTAGACATCTACATATTGAAGAACATTTGATTGTTTCCATTTTTTTTTTTTTTTTGCTATTATGAGTAAATGTGAACATCTGTGTACAAAGAAAAAGGATAAATATGTTAATCAGATCTTTAATTACACAAATTGGAAAGGAGGTACAACAAAGCAATTTTAAGAAGAGCAGAAGAAATGAATTCTTTGTTAAATGTATAAATTAACAATTTAACATAAAAATTAAAAAGTAGAATTACTTAATCTAAGGAGTTCTTTGAAAATAAATCACTCAAAATAACTCTTCTCCAAAAAATAATTTAAGGGGCACCTGGGTGCTCAGTGGGTGAAGCCTCTGCCTTCGGCTCTGGTCATGGTCTCAGGGTCCTGGGATCAAGCCCCATGTCGGGCTCTCTGCTCAGCGGAGACCCTGCTTACCCCTTCTCTCTCTGCCTGCCTCTCTGCCTGCTTGTGATCTCTCTCTCTGTCAAATAAATAAAATCTTAAAAATAATAATAATAGTAAGACTTTAAAATAAATCCTAATACACAAATTTAGAAAGAGAAAGGATATACAGTATAATACAGAGGTGATTAAAAATAATACCATGTATTGGCCTATGCTAAAGCTTTGAAAATATCAACATATTACACATTTTTTCATAGGAAATATAGTTAATCAATTGACCCAGAAGAGGCAGAAATCATGGGAAGAATTTAAAAGTTAGTAAATTACCTGGGAAAAATGTTCCAAATTAAAACAAGATATCATACTGGATAAATGCCTCTGTGTAAAATAAAAATACATGATTAGTTTTCCAGCTTATTTTATAATTTTTTTTGCATAATCTTAATACCTGAATATAAAAATAGACAAAATAGGAATTCAGGCTGACCTCACATGTACATATTTCAAAATTTTAAGTAAAATCTTACAAAACCTATTACAACATTATATTTTAAAAAATTTTTCACCCTGACTGCAAGACTTATTTTTGTAATACAATAAGAGCTTATTTTATATTAAGAAGTTTGGTAAACTGTCAAATAGTAATTGAAAAGAAAATAGTTTCATCAGTACATACTTTGCTAAAATTCTACATATCCCAACATACTAGCAAAGAAAATCTCCAAAAGATCACAGCAAGAATTTCAGAGGTCTCTATAAATTTGGTATACTGTATCATTATATACACAGCTGTGTTGTGAACTAAGACCCAACTGACAACTCCAGCTCCTTTGTCAACTGAGTATATCGGATTCAAACCAGAATCTAAAACTTGGTGTGGTAACACTGCTCTGTTGCCTAGATTCTCCCTTCAAGGAAAATGTTGTTGCCCAGATGCTAGGAATACTACTAGCAGAGAGCCTTTGGCTCTCAGCCTCCAGAGATTACCTCAAATGCAGGGAACTGCCTCACCCAACGTCACACCTTTTCTGAGGTGGCACACATACAACACAAGGGTGTAAGTTGCTGACCATCCTAACCCACTAAGGACAACACTGAAGGATTGTTCTTGCTCTGGAATTCCTTTGGAATCACTATTAGGACTGTATTGACCTCTTTCTTTGCCCAATCCTGCTTCTCTTCCCTTCCATTTCACAGGTGTTCATCGAGAAGGTGCTCCTTAATAAACACCCCCAGCCAGAGTCTGCTTCCTAAGGAATCCAACCTATAACATTATGACATACAAATGTTATCTTATTCAGTACCTAGCCCCAATATTAGGGCCAGGCATTATCTCTTAGGGCAGAAACTTTAAAAAGTGTCAGGAACATGGACGGCCTTATGTTGTCACCTCAGGGCTACAGATTCATCTTTGCTCTACTTCTGATAGAAGAAGAAACTGAGCCTGTTTCTCATCTGTAAAATGTAGAAGTCTGAGGGATTTCTAACCCTTTTCTGATTCTAAAAATGCCATATGATGAGATATTCAAATGTATATGTTAGATTTAAGACTTTAATATCCAGAGTCATTTAAATAATTTTCTAAACGACATAATATAATCACTCAGTAAAAAAGAAATTGTTGGATTGTTTGAGGTTAAAGCTAGAATAGTTACTTAGGGAGCCAAAATTAGGAGAGGTAATGAACATTATCTTCACTCATCTACCAACTTTTTTATTCATCAACCACTTGAGCAATTACTATGTGCCAAGTATTGTGCTATGTTCTAAAATTCGTAAAATGTGGCCCTTGCCCTTGAAAAGCTCACAATTTAATGAAAGATAAAAGAGATACCTAAAATAATGTAACAAAAATCCACTAGGATAAAGTCAGCAATAAAATGCAATAAGTTCTGTTGGACCATAGAAGAGTGCACTTAACTCTACCTGAGGAGCAGAGGAATGGCTCCCCAGGGGGGTTGACGGTCTCTGGGTAGAAAATGAAAGCTGTCCAGAAAGAGGACGCAATGTACATCAAGGCATAATCTCAAAAACCAATATGGTGTCTGGAGAGGAGAGGACATGGTCAGGGCAGTCAGAAAGGGTTAGCAAATCAGTTTGAGGATCCTGCAGAGCAGTGTTGACCGTGCTTCTTAGAGCTATCCTGTGCACCTCTCATGTGCTCAAGATGATGATTCTCTGGATGTAGGTTGTGGCTCAGAAATCTGCAAGCCAAGTTGGTTGGACTGATTTACAGATGAGATCTGCAAATTATACTTTAAGAAATACAGGAGCCAGTACCTTCCAATATGCCTGGGATAACCTCACTTTTCACCTATTATCCCAGTAACTAGCAATGATTTGACCATTCACTCTCAGAAGTGTGTCTGTTTCGATGATAAATTATTGCTTTCATTCTAGTCACACATGGGTATCATGAAGGTGCTTCAGGGACCACAGAGAAGGGTAAAGAGTAAAAGATGGTTTAAGGAAGGGAGGCTCTGGCCCTTCCCCTGATACAATTTTATCAATGTTATTCATTGGGCTTCTGCTAGAGATTTTTCTGAAGAACAAGTTTTGATACAAACACAAATAAAAATGGAAAATCATTGAATGCTTTTAAACATGCAAAGACATGCTCAGATGGATAGATGACCTTGCTATAGAGAGATGGATCATAGATCATCTTGGTACATGTATAGACTATAAAGTAGAACTGGGTGATCCAAATAGGAAACTGTTCAGCTGTCCAGCGGAGGAATGATAGAGGCCTTAAATAAAATAATGAAATAATGGGAAATATTTGAGAAATTTCAAAATCTGGCATGACTTGTTAATTAATTTTCAGGATTGGGGTGAAAAGATGTGACTTTCATGTGACTCTCCACTCTCTCTCATGTGAACATACTCCACTAAAGAAGAGACCCCAGAATACATCACATGAATGCTCTATTATTTAACAGCTTAGGAAAATCTTCTGCAAAGGGCAAAGAGGATTTAGTGAGAAAGGCCAAATCTCTTGCCTACATATACAATAATGACAGCATTTATTCCACTTATAAAAATGTTCTGTTACATTAAACTTTACTAAGCATTTTTAGGTAGTCAGACTATACCCAAAAAGTAAAATTATAATGTTGAGATTCAGAATCATAATGAAGTAAAAATCTACTAGTGTTGTATATAAGTATGTAATCATAATTCTAAACTGGGATGAGTTCAGGATTTGGGGAACTGAAGATTATAAAAGTTTGAGGATTGTCTTTTAAAAAAGAGTACCAAACCAGGTACAAAAACAATTTTTTACTAAGGAAAATAAAAATATATAAATTATGAGTTTTAAAAATATGAAGATATCACAACAAAACCCAGCAAATACAAGATATTTATTAACTATATGCTCAATATCTCCCTTTAATACTTTTCCCATGTAATTGACTGGAGCCCCTTCAATCACCTCTTCATAAGACATGATTTTATATATTTTCTGTAGCAGGGCTTCTCAAGCTTTGCAATCTTTGCATTATTGACATTGTGAACCAGATGGTTCTTTGTTGGGAGCAGGTTAAATTGGAAAAGAGGAGACAAGCTGCCCTAAGAATTATAGGAATTTTTCTAGCACTTCTGACCTCTACCCATTAGATGCCAGTAGCATCCCCCCAGTTGTGACCATCAAAAATATCTCAAGACATCGTCAAATATTCCCTGTAAGGACAAATTTCACACCCAGTTGAAAATCACTCTTTTGTAGGAAAAAAAGGGAAAGATAGTGCCTTAGTCAACTCGCACTGCTATAACAAAATACTTCAGACCAGGCAGCTTAAACAACAAAGATTTTCTCACAGTTTTAGAGGCTGAAAAACCACAAATCAAGGTTCTAACAGGGTTTGGTTTCTGATGAGAACACTATGGCTTGCAGAAAGCTGCCTTCTCACTATGTCCTTCCAGGGCAGGGAGGCAGAAAGGGAAAGTAGCAAGAGAGAGCAAGCTCTGTGATAGCTCTTCTTATGAGGGCACAAATCCTATCAACCCATTCTTATGAGCTCATTTTTACCTTTATTATCTTACTGTAGGCCCTATCCCCAAACACAGTCACAGTGAGGGTTAGGGCTTCAACATATGAAGTTTGGGAACAACACAATTCAATAGCAAGCAGATAATAATTAAGTCTTTTCTCTCATATGGTTAGGCAAAGAAAAAAAATAGTATTTAGGGAAAGTTTCTACAAGCTTCACAACTCCATTGGTAATATATGAATTTTACAGTTATTATCAAATTTGAGAAAATATCAAGTTTCTTTCATAAACAGCCTATAAAATTTTAGGACATTTTAAGTTTTCTAGAACCATGATTAATCTTACATGCTTCTTAAATTAATGATGATTGTTTATCAGTTCATCACAGATGTCCTCATTGTCGTGGTATATTATTAGTTTTATATTTCCTTTGTCAATGTCACATCAGCAAGAAATTAGTAAGAAATAAGCACACATCTAGTTTGGACAAAGTTATTTCAGACAGGGAAAAGAGCATAAGCAAAGGTTTGCCCTATCAATAGCAGAGTCTGTTTGGGTAGAGTGTGGCGTATACGTAGGCCAGGAGTGGATGAGAACATTGGCAAAAAAAAAAATGCTCTGGAGTCAGGAGGGGAGGTGGGAAATATTGTCAAGCGCTGGCAAGTGACTAAAAATAGATGACCATGATTTGAAGTTTGGGTTAAGGAATCAAAGATTGGTTGGTAGATCACTAGGCATATAAAAGGCAATATAGTGTGGTATGAAAATTGTTAGCATCAGAGTCAATAGCCAACCTTTGGTTTAAACAAATATCTGACACTCACTCACCTGTGAAATCTTCCACTGTGTCAGTTCATGTCCTTTGAGGCAGACTCCAGGTTGGAATTAAATGTACAAGAGATTTGTTGAGGGAGAATGCCCATGGAAGATAAGAAAGAGAAAGAATGGGATATAGAGAGAAGCTTTCAAATGTGATGAGGATCTGACACCTGTGGAAGGAAAGAGAGAAGGAAGGAGAATTGGATGGAGGACCGTATGGCTGCAGTACAGCTCTGAGAAAGTTGAGGCTCCATGGCAAAGACTGCCCATTCCATAATGGGCAGGAATGGTCTGGCTCTAGGACTATGACCACACAGTCACTGGCTCAGAGCAGCCTGGAGAGAGCACAGTCTCGCTGAGAGGCTGAAGGTGCAGAGGCTGGAGGAAATATGCCAACATGTTCTCTTGAACGGACATCTGAGCTGTGCACCTTCAAGGCTGCCCATTAGCCGTGGCTGACTCATAGAAGTACTTGCTATGCACATAAATCCATGCTAATAAACCCAAACTGAATGTATCTCACTAGCATTCTCCTTAGTCAAATCAAAAATGTGTCCCGGCCCACTGGCAATGCCACCAGGCATGAGTGGAAATATGACAGATTGGTAGATGAAGTGAAAAGACACAACGGTTATCATCAATTGCAGTTAAAATATCTTCTGCAAATTTACAAAATTATATGCCTATGTGAACACATTGCTGAAGCCCTTGCCAGGGCATCAGAAGGGGCCCATGCAAATGAAGACCTGGAAACTTAAGATTCTTTATAAATCTACTTCTGTTTCTATAGGTGGTGGTGATTTTCTTTGGACATGCACCAGCATTAAGACCTAGTCTAACCCATGCTTCTAAATCCCCAAAGCTCTCAGATAACTAAAACTAGCAGAGTATTGATACATCTGGAAAAACAGAAGAGCTATCCCCCTTCTAGAATACAAAATCACCAAGTTCAGTTGAATCAGGGAGCTCTCATTTTTCACCTTGGGCCAGAGGTCAAAATCTAAGGGTTCGGTTCAAGGGTGAAGTGTAGGTGCCTATGGAGTGAGGCAGTTCAAGGTGGGAACAGTTCTCAGTATGATGTACATGAGAGCTCTGGATAAGGGAAGTCCACACAAGACAATGTAAAACAAAAAGACAAAAACGAAGACATTTCAAAAGTGGGATCCAAACCAGGTGAAGGGGCTGCTGGGATCTAAAAGAGCGACCCAGAGCCCTAGTCAACAGTTAGGGCTAGGATAGGGTAGGGGCTGGGTCAGAGGAGAGAGGAGAACATCAGGAAGTCAGAGCTCCTTGTCAGCCAAGAGACTTTATTGGTGTATTGTGAGGGTGGGCAAATACATTGTGAATTCACTATGCCCAGATGTCATTGAGGAAGTTGCTGCTGAAACATTACCACGTGGTCCCCTTTGACTTAGGAACTGAGCAAGGGAAGACAGGCCTTTATTACCCATACCTAGGCAGAGCAGGGGAAGGAAGACAGGTAATGAACAGGGAATTATATCCATGCTGGGCATCCAAGCCTCAGAGCTCTAAATGTCCTAATCACCACCTCCAAGCTGTCAAGATACTAATAAAAGTAAAGCCTAGTCAAGATGAGACCCTGAGAGACATAGAAAAAGAGTTACCAGAGGAGGATAAAAACAGCAATCGTGCATGTATACACTAACATATGCACTTTACTGGTACAAAATGAGATGCAACCAAGTCGGAAAATAATCCTGGAGGAGAGATCAAGAGAAAAATCAAAATAACGAGAGAAATGGCAGAAAGAGACCTCAGGAGGGTCACAGACAAGTGGCCCTTTGCAATTGCATCATTTGCATAAAATCCAGGTGTAAGCAGCAAAACTGGCAAGTCTTTAAGTTTAAAAATCTCTTTCTTAAACAGAACTAATTTGTGTCCCAGGTCTCTGGTTATTGGTCTCATGTTACCCCTAAAAAATAATGTAGAACCTATGAGTGTGCAGAAGGAACTAAGGATCCTCTCTAGCTATAAATTATTTATCACCTCATTCCACGTTCTCTTTACCTTCATTGGGATGCTTCCAAATTGACAAAGAAACCTATTTACTGTTAATTGATCACCACTCTAAATTCATTGAGATTGCAACAGTAACAAGCATCTCAAGTAGTTCAGCTGAGATTAGCTGTATCACATCACAGAAGAGGAGACGAGGTGCAGCTACCGCAGGCTCTCCTCACTGACAGTGGACTTCCAATTTCAAGTGCACATGCTTCGGAATTCAATACAACTGTCTCACTTTGTCTGAAAGACAAGCTAAAGTACCGAGCTTCATCTTTGCAGCACAAACGATGGTCAATGGGAATTAAGTCAGGGCAGGAATTACTGGTTCTACTACATGTTAAAACTTACTAAAATAGATTAAAAATTCTTGGTATGATATCTCTTGATAACATTAGAAAGGGTTTTCATTTTCATTCAGTTCCAGCTCCCCAAATATAATAAGCATTAAATTCTAAAGCAAATAAACACAGCAGAATCTAGTGTTGCATGGGAAGAAGGAAATATTCTACATGACAAAAATGTGCTCTAAGGAGATGTATTTTATTTCACAATATTTTTCCAGAAATGACTTGTTCAGATTATCCATTCAATGCTAATGTTTTACTGTTGAAATTGCTATTCCCGAGGGGAGGAGTCAAGATGGCGGAGAAGTAGCAGGCTGAGACTACTTCAGGTAGCGGGAGATCAGCTAGATAGCTTATCTAAAGATTGCAAACACCTACAAATCCAACGGGAGATTGAAGAGAAGAAGAAGAGCAATTCTAGAAACAGAAAATCAACCACTATCTGAAAGGTAGGACTGGCAGAGAAGTGAATCCAAAGCGACGGGAAGATAGACCGTGGGGGGAGGGGCTGGCTCCCGGCGAGCGGCGGAGCAACGGAGCACAAAATCGGGACTTTTAAAAGTCTGTTCCGCTGAGGGACATCGCTCCAGAGGCTTAACCGGGGTGAAGCCCACGCGGGGTCAGCATGGCCTCAGGTCCCGCAGGGTCACAGAAGGATCGGGGTGTCTGAGTGTCACAGAGCTCACAGGTATTAAAACGGGGAAGCCGGCTACAGAAACAGAGCCGAGGAGTGACTCTCAGCTTGAGGTTACCTTGAACCGGTCGCAGGCTCAGTCAGCTCAGAGCGCGGCCGGAGGCCAGGGTGACGGGAGTCATTGGGCGCTGTTCTCTGGGGGCGCACTGAGGAGTGGGGCCCCGGGCTCTCGGCTCCTCCGGGTCGGACACCGGGAGGCCGCCATCTTCATTCCCGCCCTCCGGAACTCTACAGAAAGCGCTCAGGGAACAAAAGCTCCCGAAAGCAAACCGGAGCAGATTACTCAGCCAGGCCTGGGTAAGGGCGTTGCAACTCCGCCTGGGGCAAATACGATTGAGAATCACTACAACAGGCCCCTCCCCCAGAAGATCAGCAAGAAACCCAGCCAGGACCAAGTTCACCTACCAAGGAGTGTAGTTTCAATACCAAGGAGAGCAGCGGAATTCAAGAGAAGGAGAAAGCAAAGCACGGAACTCATGGCTTTCTCCCCATGATTCTTTAGCATTGCAGTTAATTTAATTTTTTTTTCTTTTCCAATTTTTTTTTCTTCTTCTGCTAATTTTTTTTAACTTTTACCCTTTTCTTTTTTTAACATTTTTTAACTAGTTTATCTAATATATATATATTTTTTTTCCTTTTTATACTTTTTCTTTATTGGTTTTCATTTTTAATTTTTTTTTCTTTCTTTCTGAACCTCTTTTTATCCCCTTTCTCCCCCCTCACGATTTGGGATCTCTTCTGATTTGGCTAAAGCATATTTTCCTGGGGTTGTAGCCACCCTTTTAGTATTTTACTTGCTCCTTCATATACTCTTATCTGGACAAAATGACAAGGCGGAAAAATTCACCCCAAAAAAAAAAGAACAAGAGGCAGTACCAAAGGCTAGGGACCTAATCAATACAGACATTGGTAATATGTCAGATCCAGAGTTCAGAATAACAATTCTCAAGGTTCTAGCCAGGCTCGAAAAAGGCATGGAAGATATTAGAGAAACCCTCTCGGGAGATATAAAAGCCCTTTCTGGAGAAATAAAAGAACTAAAATCTAACCAAGTTGAAATCAAAAAAGCTATTAATAAGGTGCAAACAAAAATGGAGGCTCTGACTGCTAGGATAAATGAGGCAGAAGAAAGAATTAGCGATATAGAAGACCAAATGACAGAGAATAAAGAAGCTGAGCAAAAGAGGGACAAACAGCTACTGGATCACGAGGGGAGAATTCGAGAGGTAAGTGACACCATAAGATGAAACAACATTAGAATAATTGGGATTCCAGAGGAAGAGGAAACAGAGAGGGGAGCAGAAGGTATATTGGAGAGAATTATTGGAGAGAATTTCCCCAATATGGCAAAGGGAACAAGCATCAAAATCCAGGAGGTTCAGAGAACCCCCCTCAAGATCAATAAGAATAGGTCCACACCCCATCACCTAATAGTAAAATTGACAAGTCTTAGTGACAAAGAAAAGATCCTGAAAGCAGCCCGGGAAAAGAAGTCTGTAACATACAATGGTAAAAATATTAGATTGGCATCAGACTTATCCACAGAGACCTGGCAGGCCAGAAAGAGCTGGCATGATATATTCAGAGTATTAAACGAGAAAAACATGCAGCCAAGAATACTATATCCAGCTAGGCTATCATTGAAAATAGAAGGAGAGATTAAAAGCTTCCAGGACAAACAAAAACTGAAAGAATTTGCAAATACCAAACCAGCTCTACAGGAAATATGGAAAGGGGTCCTCTAAGAAAAGAGAGACCCTAAAAGAAGTAGATCAGAAAGAAACAGAGACAATATACAATAACAGACACCTTACAGGCAATACAATGGCACTAAATTCATATCTCTCAATACTTACCCTGAATGTTAATGCGCTAAATGCCCCAATCAAAAGACACAGGGTATCAGAATGGATAAAAAAACAAAACCCATCTATATGTTGCCTACAAGAAACTCATCTTAAACCTGAAGACACCTCCAGATTTAAAGTGAGGGGGTGGAAAAGAATTTACCATGCTAATGGACATCAGAAGAAAGCAGGAGTGGCAATCCTTATATCAGATCAATTAGCTTTTAAGCCAAAGAGTATAATAAGAGATGAGGAAGGACACTATATCATACTCAAAGGAACTATCCAACAAGAAGATCTAACAATTTTAAATATCTATGCCCCTAATGTGGGAGCAGCCAACTATATAAACCAATTAATAACAAAATCAAAGAAACATATCGACAATAATACAATAATAGTAGGGGACTTTAACACTCCCCTCACTGAAATGCACAGATCATCCAAGCTAAGATCAACAAGGAAATCAAGGCCTTAAATGACACACTGGACCAGATGGACATCACAGATATATTCAGAACTTTTCATCCCAAGGCAACAGAATACACATTCTTCTCTAGTGCACATGGAACATTCTCCAGAATAGATCACATTCTTGGTCCTAAATCAGGTCTCAACCGTTATCAAAAGATTAGAATCATTCCCTGCATATTTTCAGACCACAAGCTCTGAAGCTAGAACTCAATCACAAGAGGAAATTTGGAAAGAACCCAAATACATGGAGACTAAACAGCATTCTTCTAAAGAATGAATGGGTCAACCAGGAAATTAAAGAAGAATTGAAAAAATTCATGGAAACAAATGATAATGAAAACACAACGGTTCAAAATCTGTGGGATACAACAAAGGCAGTCCTGAGAGGAAAATATATAGCGGTACAAGCCTTTCTCAAGAAACAAGAAAGGTCTCAGGTACACAACCTAACCCTACACCTAAAGGAGCTGGAGAAAGAACAAGAAAGAAACCCTAAACCCAGCAGGAGAAGAGAAATCATAAAGATCAGAGCAGAAATCAATGAAATGGAAATCAAAAAAACAAGAGAACAAATCAACGAAACTACGAGCTGGTTCTTTCAAAGAATTAATAAGATTGATAAACCCCTGGCCAGACTTATCAAAAAGAAAAGAGAAAGGACCCAAATAAATAAAATCATGAATGAAAGAGGAGAGATCACAACGAACACCAAAGAAATACAGACAATTATAAGAACATACTATGAGCAACTCTATGCCAACAAATTTGACAATCTGGAAGAAATGGATGCATTCCTAGAGACATATAAACTACCACAACTGAACCAGGAAGAAATAGAAAGCCTGAACAGACCTATAACCAGTAAGGAGATTGAAAAAGTCATCAAAAATCTCCAAACAAACAAAAGCCCAGGGCCAGACGGCTTCCCGGGGGAATTCTACCAAACATTTAAAGAAGAACTCATTCCTATTCTCCTGAAACTGTTCCAAAAAATAGAAATGGAAGGAAAACTTCCAAATTCATTTTATGAGGCCAGCATCACCTTGATCCCAAAACCAGACAAGGATCCCAACAAAAAAGAGAACTACAGACCAATATCCTTGATGAACACAGATGCAAAAATTCTCGCCAAAATATTAGCCAATAGGATTCAACAGTACATTAAAAGGATTATTCACCACGACCAAGTGGGATTTATTCCAGGGCTGCAAGGTTGGCTCAACATCCGCAAATCAATCAATGTGATACAACACATTAATAAAAGAAAGAACAAGAACCATATGATACTCTCCATAGATGCTGAAAAAGTATTTGACAAAGTACAGCATCCCTTCCTGATCAAAACTCTTCAAAGTGTAGGGATAGACGGCACATACCTCAATATTATCAAAGCCATCTATGAAAAACCCACCGCAAATATCATTCTCAATGGAGAAAAACTGAAAGCTTTTCCACTAAGGTCAGGAACACGGCAGGGATGTCCGTTATCACCACTGCTATTCAACATAGTACTAGAAGTCCTAGCCTCAGCAATCAGACAACAAAAGGAAATTAAAGGCATCCAAATCGGCAAAGAAGAAGTCAAACTATCCCTCTTTGCAGATGACATGATACTATATGTGGAAAACCCAAAAGACTCCACTCCAACACTGCTAGAACTTGTACAGGAATTCAGTAAAGTGTCAGGATATAAAATCAATGCACAGAAATCAGTTGCATTTCTCTACACCAACAACAAGACAGAAGAAAGAGAAATTAAGGAGTCCATCCCATTTACAATTGCACCCAAAACTATAAGATACCTAGGAATAAACCTAACCAAAGCGACTAAGAATCTATACTCAGAAAACTATAAAGTACTCATGAAAGAAATTGAGGAAGACACAAAGAAATGGAAAACTGTTCCATGCTCTTGGATTGGAAGAATAAATATTGTGAAAATGTCTATGATACCTAAAGCAATCTACACATTTAATGCAATTCCTATCAAAGTACCATCCATTTTTTTCAAAGAAATAGAACAAATAATCCTAAAATTTATATGGAACCAGAAAAGACCTCGAATAGCCAAAGGAATATTGAAAAAGAAAGCCAAAGTTGGTGGCATCACAATTCTGGACTTCAAGCTCTATTACAAAGCTGTCATCATCAAGACAGCATGGTACTGGCACAAAAACAGACACATAGATCAATGGAACAGAATAGAGAGCCCAGAAATAGACCCTCAACTCTATGGTCAACTAATCTTCGACAAAGCAGGAAAGAATGTCCAATGGAAAAAAGACAGCCTCTTCAATAAATGGTGTTGGGAAAATGGGACAGCCACATGCAGAAAAACGAAATTGGACCATTTCCTTATACCACACACGAAAATAGACTCAAAATGGATGAAGGATCTCAATGTGAGAAAGGAATCCATCAAAATCCTTGAGGAGAACACGGGCAGCAACCTCTTCGACCTCAGCCGCAGCAACATCTTCCTAGGAACATTGCCAAAGGCAAGGGAAGCAAGGGCAAAAATGAACTTTTGGGATTTTATCAAGATCAAAAGCTTTTGCACAGCAAAGGAAACAGTTAACAAAACCAAAAGACAACTGACAGAATGGGAGAAGATATTTGCAAATGACATATCAGATAAAGGGCTAGTGTCCAAAATCTATAAAGAACTTAGCAAACTCAACACCCAAAGAATAAATAATCCAATCAAGAAATGGGCAGAAGACATGAACAGACATTTCTGCAAAGAAGACATCCAGATGGCCAACAGACACATGAAAAAGTGCTCCATATCACTCGGCATCAGGGAAATACAAATCAAAACCACCATGAGATATCACCTCACACCAGTCAGAATGGCTAAAATTAACAAGTCGGGAAATGACAGATGCTGGCGAGGATGCGGAGAAAGGGGAACCCTCCTACACTGTTGGTGGGAATGCAAGCTGGGGCAACCACTCTGGAAAACAGCATGGAGGTTCCTCAAAATGTTGAAAATAGAACTACCCTATGACCCAGCAATTGCACTGCTGGGTATTTACCCTAAAGATACAAACATAGTGATCCGAAGGGGCACGTGCACCCGAATGTTTATAGCAGCAATGTCTACAATAGCCAAACTATGGAAAGAACCTAGATGTCCATCAACCGACGAATGGATAAAGAAGAGGTGGTATATATACACAATGGAATACTATGCAGCCATCAAAAGAAATGAAATCTTGCCATTTGCGACGACGTGGTTGGAACTAGAGGGTATCATGCTTAGCGAAATAAGTCAATCGGAGACAGACAACTATCATATGATCTCCCTGATATGAGGGAGAGGAGATGCAACATGTGGGGTTAAGGGGGTAGGAGAAGAGTAAATGAAACAAGATGGAATTGGGAGGGAGACAAACCATAATTGACTCTTAATCTCACAAAACAAACTGAGGGTTGATGGGGGGAGGGGGGTGGGTTTATGGACACTGGGGAGGGTATGTGCTATGGTGAGTGCTGTGAAGTGTGTAAACCTGGTGATTTACAGACCTGTACCCCTGGGGATAAAAATATATTATATGTTTATAAAAAATAAAATTAAAAAAAAAAACAACAACAAAAAAAAAAGAAATTGCTATTCCCCAAAATTGGGAGTATTTCTTATCAAAGCTATGGTTAATTATAATAAAACCAGAGGTCAGGGGGACAAGAACAATCAAAGAAAAAAAAGTTAAAATTAATATACTTAAGGACTTGGACCCAATCTACAAGAATGACAATTTATATCGCAAATATTAACCTCAACTTATTCATTCAGCAAATATGAATTGAATCAAGCTAATATCAATTGGATCAAGCTAAGCATGATTCTAATGGTAAGCAAATATGAACAAAAGCTCCTGCCCTCATAGACCATACATACAAAGCAGGATGGAGGGTGTTGTGAGAAAAACAATAAACAAATTTATACTGGGTTAAGCAGTGATCAACACTATGGTGGAAAGAGAGCTGAAGTATGGGACAGAGTTGCCCTCTTATAATGAATGTTCAATAAAGACTTTCTGACAAGGTGATATTTTAGGATTATTTTGATTTATTTATTTGACAGAGAGGGAGAGAGCACAAGCAGAATGAGGGGCACAGGAAGAGGGAAATAGTCTTAGGCATTGAGCAAGGCTCGATCTCACCCCTCTGAGATCATGACCTGAGCTGAAACCAAGTTGGAGGCCCAAACAACTGAGCCACCCAGGCTCCCCCAAGGTGAAATTTTAGCAGAAATGTCAATAAAGTGTGGAAAGAAGCCATTTGTCTATCTGGAAGAAGAGAATTCTGCACAGAAAAGTCAGCAGGTAGAAAAGCCCGGAAATGGCAGTTGGTCAGCATGTTTGAGGAACTAAAAAGTAGTCAAGTGTATGGGAGGAAAGGGGGCGTAAGAGAAAAGTTGGCCATGATGTCAGACTTCAGGTCAAGTAGGGTGTGGGCAACCACTGTTCAGATTTTTCCTCTTCCCTTGTGAATGGAGCAGTCTGGGCCAAGAGAATGGGAACAGGGGAGTGGGAGGAGGAAGGGAGAAGTATTTAGAAGGTTATCAGAGTAGCCCAGGCAAAAGATGTTTCTAGGAGATGTCAGTGGAGGATTTAACAGTTCAAAGACAGGACTGACATACTTCTGGGTGCTGATTTCCATAGAGAAGGAGGGATTGAGGATAGCTGAGGTTCATGTCCTGGAGTGGAAATTTGTTAAGGGGGAAGACTACAGGGAAGATGGGCAGACTTGAGGCAAGAAAATTGAGTTCTAGTTTGATCATATCAAAACTAAGATGACAATTAGCTCTCCAAGGGGAGATGTGCATATAAGTGTGTCTTTCACCAGTCATATTACTGACAAAAAACCCTGCTGTCACAAGTAAGTATTGAATCAAAGATTAAATTAAAAAAAAAAAAAAGTCAGAGGAGAAATGCCTGAGGCATCAGAGAAACACTGAAAGACTATTGAACTGAAATAGTGAAAATGCCAAAATGCCACCAGCTGAATGATCTCAGGGTGTCAAACAACTTTTCAGGGACTCAGAAGCCTCTTCTCTAAAATAACATATAAGTAAAGTCCATGACTGAATGACTCAGCTCTTCCAAATGCAAAGAGGATATAAATCCTCCCAAACCATTCCCCTCAAATAGAGCCCTCCTGTCCAACCCAGGAAAAAAAAAAAAAAAAAAAAAAGTTATTGTGTACATGACAAGTTTTCTCCTTTGAGAATTGGACTTGTGTTGGGACCCATCTTTTGCAGAAGCCATGCACTGTAGAGGGACAAATGCACAAGCATCTAGCTCAGCGTGTTCCAATCCTGGCTCTTCTGGCAGGTGCTTAGTAACCTTGCTCTGATCTCCCAAATTCTGCCCAAGTTTCCTTATTTATAAAAGAAACCAAGTAATACTGTTCTCACAAAGTTGCTGCAAAGATATAAAAATTAAAGAATTGACCACCATGTAATATGGTGTATAATGAAGTGGGATTTAGACCCTATAGTATGATTTAGACTATACCACAATGTTTAGTTCCATCCTTTCTCTTTCCTATCTCCCCACTCCCCACTCTGCAGCTTGAGGGGAGCTGGATGAGAACCAAGCCCTTTAGTGTCAGGTTGATTAGTCATGTAGCTGAATGAGTGAGAGCTCTCAATGATATGAATTAATTTACGCAGTGGGGAGGCCATTTTTAGCATCTACTATATGCAAGGTATTTTGTAAATGTTGCTCAAATTAATCTCCATAACAAACATACAAAGTAAATATTTTCATCCTGTTTTATAAATAAGGAATCGGAGGCTCTGAAAGGTTAAGTAATTCAAGTAATTCATGTAAGCTCGTGCAACTGTAATTGTTTCTCAGCCATGCTTGATTCTGCAACCTCTTTCACTCCCTTGATGCTGCTTCCCACCCTTGCTGGGTGCCTAGTGCTGTTTTGAAACATGATGGTGGGACCAGGTCTCCAGACTAAGAATAGCCTCTGAACATGACCTGTCTAGACTTTTGCCTGTCTGTGCCTCTCTCTTCTCTGAGTCCCACCTGCCACTGTGCTCTGTCTGTACTTCAGTTTTTATGATCAAAGCCCTTCTTTAAATCAATGTTATTCCTGATCAGTCATCTAAGCATGTCTGCAGCTGGCAGCCTGGTCTGCAAATCTAGCCAGCAATCTCCTTTGACTACTGTTATTCAACTTTGTAGAAACCTAGAAGTCATCTTTAAGTTTCCCCCCTAAGTCACTGCTAACATCCAATCCATCATCAAGTGCTGTTTTTCTAGATCTAAAATATCTTTTGAATATTCCCACTTCTATTTCCAAAACCATCACCCTACTTCTGGTCACCAACCACCTGTCACCTGGATTTCTCCCTGTTTTCTCTCTTTCCCAATCCCAATCTATTCCCTACTTAGGAAAGTAAGATTTTTAAAGTGGAAACTAATGATGCATACCCCTTTCCTTTAAAATAAGTTACTCAGCTTCTCACTGCTCCTCCAATAACATCCTTACCCTTTTCAGGAAGTACACTTACCCACAAGCTGGTGGTAACCTGGCTCTTGCTCTCACCTTTACCCTGCATGCCCTAGCATCATCCTTTCACTTCCAAGGGAGGCAAAGCTCCTTCCTCTCTGAGATGTCGTGCTCTCTCCCTTCTCCCTCACATGCCCTGCTCCTTATCCTCCTTCCCATTTCTGTGTACACATAACCTTTCCATCTCTATACTCCTTTCCATTGCTTTGTAACAATTCCAGTTTGCAACTGCATCTAGTTGACTGCCAAGAGAAAGAAGAGCTTTCCAGGCAGAATTAAGAGCAGCTGCAAACCTGTGCAAGGGTTCTGATTAGACATGAGAAAGAATCGTGTATCTCCAAAAAATTGAAAACAACATTCTAAAAGGCAGTTTTCGTGTTTCCCCAAAAAGATTGTGGACTCCGCGGAGGCAGAGCCATTCTGTCTTACCCATCAATTCCCCTAGGCTGATAGAAACAGCACCTGGTATGTAAAAGTCACCGAGGACACATGCTGGACACGATTATCACCTTTGAAATCAAGTACAAAACGTCACTTTGGACGTTACTGATTAATATTTACTCAGTTTAATCTCTATTTCTCAATGGCACAGAAAATATATGGTGTTCTCTGCAGAAACTCGTATCTAACTACCTCACATACACATGGTTTATCTGTAGTCACTGGAGCTTATCTGTGCATAATTTTGTTAACTTTGTTCAGACTTAAATTACATTTAATGAATCCATGATTCATATTTTCTTTCTGCTGTGCCTCTCCCTAAGTTTTGTTCTCCACGGGCTGTGGTTGATCTGAAATGTCATGTGGTCTCGTCTTGACTGACATGTCACTCACAAAAATAAGTATCTTGGCATTTCTTTGTCTGAGCTGCTACCCAGACAAAGGCTTTACAAATATTTTATAAATATTTACTGAGGGTACAATAAAAAAAAAAAACAGAATCTAATAATCCTGACCTTTTTTTTAAATGAAATTTCTTTCAGAAGTCTGCATTTATTCAACCTAAAATTATTATTTGTACAATATTTGCAGTAATTTTCAAAAATCCCAGTTAAGGACTTATTATAATAAGTGGTGAGTAGTTGGGGTACCTGATGGCTCAGTCAGTTAAGAATCTGACTCTTGATTTTCGCTCAGGTCATGATCTCAGGGTCAAGGGATCAAGTCCCACACTGGGCCCCATATAGGGCTCTGCACTGAGCACAGAGTCCGCTAGAGATCCTCTCTGTCTCCCACTGCCCCTCATGATCTTGGCTGGTCTCACTTAGATTCTTCTGTGCTTGACCACACTCCAAATGCAGGTCAAATTCAGGTCTGTTCTATTTTTTTTTTTCCATCATTCTGAGGCAAGAACTACCTGGGGCAGGCAGCAGAAGCACAAGAGAATGGCAACAAATGGAAACATATTTAAAGCTTTGGCTTACTTCTACATTTCATTAGCCAAAACAAGCCCAAAGTACATGGTCACATCCAAAGTCAAGTAAGCAAGGAATTACATTTCATTTAGTGGACAATGTGTGGTACTAAAATAATACATAATAAAAGGCATATAATATGAAGAAAGTGAAGACTTGGGAATAATAAAACAATCTACCACAACATTCATAATTAATTCAAGGAGCAATCTTGGATCAATTTACTTAAAAATGAGATAAAATGAATAGACTAGATCAACCTTTTAAAAACTAATTTACTGACAAAAATGCTTATTCTTAAACATGTGTTTACATACAAACTTACAGATAAGCACATACAATTGTTTTGAGAATATTATTACAAAGAACATTTCAAAAATAGAAGCAGCCAGTTCTAAAACTCCCATATCCAAAGGAAAATTGATGAACAGCAAGAGTTATTTTTAAACCTGTCATATCAACAGCCATTAGCTACTAAAATTTATCATAAGGTGTTAGTTTATAGGTCTCACCAGTAGAAAGATATTAAAGATCAATGCAAAAATATAAGTTTCTATCTAATATGATGTGCTAGAAGAAATTATCCAAATTCATGAGTATAGGAAAGGCTAGGAAATATCTTGATGAAGTTCTTCATACTGCAGTGTCTCTGAGAAAAGTAAGAAAGCTACAATTTATAAAAGATAATCAAAGATCTTGGGTAACATGTGTAAATGATAGAAATGAAGTGAGAAAGAAACACAAACACAAAATCAATCTCTTAGGCCAAAGAAAGTAAGAACAAAAATTATACAACAAAAAACCCACAAAATATTAATGAATAACATAATTAAGTTACATTTCTGGCCTATTATAAAACTAAGAATAAAGAAGTAAAGAACTGAAAATATTCATCATTGCCATTAGATGGACATCAGATATCTTATACATATCCTACTTGTGTAAAAGTAAGGAAGAAAGAAGGAAAGAAGGAAGGAAAGAGAGAAGGAAGGAAGGAAGGGAGAGGAGAGGGAAATAGGAAGGAAAGAAATAGAGCATAATGTTACAAAACTATAACCACACTAATGTTACTTTTTTTTTTTTTAAGACTTTATTTATTTGACAGATAGAGATCACAGTAGGCAAAGAGGCAGGCAGAGAGAGAGAGAGGAGGAAGCAGGCTCCCTGCCAAGCAGAGAGCCCGATACGGGGCTCTATCCCAGAACCCTGAGATCATGACATAGAGCCGAAGGCAGAGGCTTAACCCACTGAGCCACCCAGGTGCCCCCTAATGTTACTTTTAACAAACAAATGTTAAATTTCCTTTGAACCAGAAGAAGAAAAAAATGCAACTAAAGGAAATGCTGAAGAACTTTAACATTTTCTTCATCACAGAGATATTAATATTTAAAATACTAAGAAATCAGTTCTAAATTTTTAAGAGATTGGAATCATTACGCTATTTAACAACATGTGTTAACTTTAAAAACACATAAATGCCCTGCTATGGAAAATGAAAAGATTAGTCAGCTACCAATTCTTTCTACCTCCAGAGTAAAAATAATAATAAAAATCAATGGTATTTGATTATTATTATTGAATAATAATTATTTAATTATTTCAGTAATAAATTGTATTCATCATGGTTTCTAACATTTATATTTCCTACCATTTCTTCCACTGGCTTAAGCCAGACATGCTAACCTTCTTATTATACCTTATCCCTGCCAAAATCATCCCTGACTTGGATTTCTTTTTCTTACTTTTCCCCCTTTCTGGCAAACTCTGGCCCCAAATATTTGCCAGGTTGTCATCTTTCTGTCAGTCAGGTCTCAGTTCAAATGTCACCATCTCAGAGACCACAGATCCTCAGATACTTAACAGAGATTACCTCATTTTCTTTTCTTTTCTTTTTTTTTTTAAAGATTTTATTTGTTTGACAGAGATTACAAGTAGGCAGAGAGGCAGGCAGAGAGAGAGAGTAGTAAGCAGGCTCCCTGCTGAGCAGAGAGCCGGATGTGGGGCTCAATGCCAGGACCCTGGGATGAAGGCAGAGGCTTTAACCCACTGAGCCACCCAGGTGCCCCTCATTTTATTTTCTTCGGAGTATTTATTGTAACCAGTGCTTGTTGAGCACAGTATTTTCTGTCTTCCCCCAATATGTAAATTCCATGATAGCAGGAATGTTTTGTTTACCAATTCTATTCACTGTGACACTTTTTTTCTTTTTGACAGGGAGAATGGGTGTGAGGGATGGGGACAGAGGGAGAGAGAGAATCTTAAGCAGGTTTCATGCCCAAAAAGAAGCCTGATCTCAGGACGCTGAGATCATGACCTGTGCTGAAATCAAGAGTCAGATGCTTAACAGACTGAGCAACCCAGGTGCTATGACACTTTTGAGAAAATGTACACTTTTCTCCAGTTTGTCTGACTTCTGTCAGATGCCAGCAAACACTCTTGTCTCAAGCTAGGCATCAAGGATTTGAGAGTTATGCTTCATGTTTTCAGTTTGGGGTTGCTTCTCTATTCTCACTGCACTATTGATAGATAGTTTTTACAGAGTTTACCTCTATTTTTCTTTTTCTTGCCATTCCTGGCTTTGATGCATTTTTAGAAGAAATTTAACTAAAATCCTTCTAAGCTGGGGCACTTGGGTGGCTCAGTGGTTACGCGTCTGCCTTTGGCCTAGGTCATGGTCCAGGGGTCCTGGGATTGAGCCCCACATCGGGCTCCCTGCTCAGCAGGAGGACTACTTCTCCCTCTCCCACTCCCCCTGCTTGTGTTCCTTCTCTCTCTGTCTCTCTCTCTGCCAAATAAATAAATAAAATCTTTAAAATCCTTCTAAGCCAACACCATCAATTTGCATCTGCATACACAGTAAATATCTTAATTTTCCTCTTCAGTTTGCGTAAGATTGAACTTAAAAGGAAGAGATGATGATGGGAGCTAAGCAACATAAACCAACATTGCCACCAGGCATTGCAGATGCCTTTGGGAATCTAATAGAGAAGATATACCCTTTCCCCCATAAAAAATGACTAGGTGGACTTTTATAGGCAGACTTATAAGTGCAGGGTCCTGAAAGCACATTTGAGGACTTCTTTGAGAAGCATGGACCACACATAAGGAACCCTGAATGAATGTGGATTTTAGGTCTGATTTCTCCACATTAACGTTTTGAAACTCTCTCAACATACACATAATAAATTTTTCAATAATCTGAATTATCCAAGGCAAAATAAATTCTGTCACAACCCACCAGGAATTATCCATCTAATTATATTTATGACAATATATTAATACTGGTAAATGTTAAGAATAGCTCCTGGCACATATTGAATACTGTATGTGTTTGACAAAGGCATTACATAAATAAAACTGTTTTTAAATAACCCTGATCCTCTTTGTAGCTGCTCAAAATATATTGATGTCACATGGCCTAGTTACTAGAGAAACAAAATATGTGTCCTGGTAACTATTTTCCAAATGCATAATACTATGAAAAACAAAGAGCATGAACTAAGCTGATACAGAGTTGTGTGGAGGATCTTATGGCTGTGAGGTCAAGGACTGGGGAGAAACTCAAGCAGCAACTACCTAGATTTTTCCAAACCCTTCCCAGGACCCCAAGAGTGTGAGCTTCTGCCTTTTCCAGTCCAGAATTTCTGATTTCTTGGCTTTTCTTCCAAAGCACCATGGTGGTAATAAGTACCAGGGAGGTTGGCTGGATATAAAATACTGCATGTTAAGATTTGGTAGGGTATCAGTGGATCAGCAGGACCTGGAAGCCCTCTTGAACAAGTATTCTTGTTAATATATCTACATAAAAGTAATATTCTTTCCACTAATTACATACCTTGTGGGACAAGAATCTCCCAAAATTACTCTCAGACTCTCCCCAAAGTGGAGGCAATTCAGTGCCCCACCCTCTTAAAAATCTACATGCTTTGTTCCTGCTTATAATGCCATTAACATAAGATAAAGTTCCTATTGTCAAAGCAACCGGGAATGGGTTATTTTTCATCAAGGGAACAGCTCTGATCAAGAATTTAACTCCATTTGGTCGTGTATTTCCTGTTACTGACTGCCCTCCTACTTGGATTGGAGGATTGCAAATTCTCCCACAGCCGAATCTCTTCTCTCCTAGTCTGGTCCCTCATTATTCCCTAGATGACCTGTGTAGATTCGTCTCTCTGACCCACAGTTCTTCCTCAACATCTCCTCATTTTCTAAAAATATTTTATGCATTTATTTGACAGAGTGAGAGCACAAGCATGTAGAGCGACAGGCAGGGGGAGAGGGAGAAGCAGGCTCCCCACTGATCAAGTAGCCCAGTGGGGGACTTGATCCCAGGATTCTGGGATCATGACCCAAGCTAAGGGCAAATGCTTAACTGACTGAGCGACCCAGGTATCCCAACAGCTCCCATTTTTCAAGAAATTTCTAAAACTGTATTTCCCCAGTAAAAAAAGAATAAAGCCCATTATTAAGTTTTACTTAAAAAAATTGCTTGGTTTACTTTTTTCATCTTGTATTACTGCTATTAGAATATAGGATCAGTTAAAGAATAATGATACTCTCTTTTATCATAATTTTCTTATAAAACTTGTCAAAGCTTGACATTTCTTCTTAATCTACCTAACACAATTACTGGATACAAAAGCACATCTTTTGACCACTGTGGCTCTCCTTGCACTTTTTCTTCGTTTGATTGTTTTTTCCAGTCAAAAAAGTCTTGAAGTTTCTTCCAAGATGAGCTAATGTATCGTCGGGGAGTCAGCTCAGATGTTAACATACCATCTTAACCAAAGGAGCATTTTCTATATATCCCCACGTCATGAAGCTTCTGCATCTGTTCATGTCTATACTACCCCTGTGACTGTAAGTCATTCAGTGTTACTGCATTAACATGCAATAGAGAAAGAAGAGGGATTTTTAACTGCCAAATGCACTAGAACTAGATTGTGCCTTAGTTCAGTTCCTTCTGAGTCCAGCTCTATACAATAATATTTGACCTCAATAATCTCATATGTGACACCCATGTGATATTCTGCAACACTGTCTACCTCTGTATCAGAGGTGCTCCTACTACTAGTAGAACACAAAAATCATGCAAATGAAGCCACTGGCATGTAGTTCCACAACTTTGCAAAGGCCACACACACACACCACTCATTCTAACACTTCAAAATAATACAGCTAAAGCACTGTGTGAATTTTCATATGATACATCTTACGCTTTTCATTCATTCAAGTAAACTGTTTGCTACCACATTTATTCAGTTGTCACAGAAAACTAATGTGAGTGTAAGTGTATCCAACCATGAAAAATAAATGCCCAACAGCCAATGTAGATTATGTATTAAGATGTGAGTGATATCAAGGCAGGTTTTGTCTGTAGGGACTTTATCCCCACAAATCCTCAAGCATATATGGTGTTATACAACAGATTGCTCTGTCAGGGCTCCTGCCTCTGAATTCCAGGTGTGCTCAATTTTGCATCTGTTCCTTCACAAATACATCAGACTTGAAAGACAAACCATATGGCTTCCTTACTGGACCTACTTTTGATCACAAATACTCACAAATTACCAGTGCAGAGGCTGTGCCACCTGAAAATGCCAAGAGTGAATGGTGTTGAGTTGGGTGCCCAGACATAATTCAACTTGAGTTTACAGCAGCCCTGAATGTACTGTCTGTTGCTTCCCAGCTGACCCTGATCTATGGTATCTGGAAAACAAATGTGCACATTTAGAATATTCTGTTCAGTTACAGCTCTGTGCCGTGAATCAAACAAGTTACAAATAGCCCCAAGTCCAAATACAGTAGTGACACCCAGTAATGGTGTCATTATCGGGCAATAATTCTATGCCTATCACTGACTCCCACTGGCAATAAAAATGATAGCCTGTAGCAAAGTGGCCACTAACAGACACTAGCAAGGAGATAGCAAATTACAGTCCTGTGATTGTATCTTCAATTAGCTTCATCTGTGAATGTGAGTCCATGTGTCTGTGTGTGTGTGTGTGTGTGTGTGTGTGTGTGCATGTCTGGACCTGTGTGTGTCCGTGTAAAAGTCCTGATGATACAGCTTGAAAGAATGTGTTGGGTCACTAGCTCCCTGCCAAAAATAAAAATAAAAGCAAAAAAAGTTAAAAATTATAAATTAAAACATAAATAAAACAAAATAGGAATGCCCATGTTTTAGAAATGTTTTCTGGTATTTTTGCCAACTGACGAGTTATCATAAAGTGTGTTTTCACTGCACAGTACTTCCTTTTATATCACAGCCATGGATCTCCAAACATTTCTTCAGGACAAGATGCTTCTTGAGAAGCAAACACCCTGAGAGCCCAAAGTACTACAACAGTCCTATATAGCCCCTCAAGCAATGGCAAAGTATTCAGTGAGAAAGATCTGCTTAAAATTTCCAAACAAGGAGAGAATAGACATTTTTTGACTGTATATTCACAGTGCCTTAAGAAAGATTTTGTGGGGATTATTGTTGCTCCCTTTATCAAGAACTTACCATAAACACTGCTTGAGGCATTCTCAGATTATAAGGATTTTCTTACTCAAGGAAAACAAAAATTCATGCTGCCCCACCTGTGCTTTTATAAATTCCTTATTTACTTTACAAATAGTAAAAGATCGGCAGAAGTGTAAAAGACAGTTGCAAATTAATATTATTTTATAACATTTGAAACCAATCTAATTTTTTTAATGATGAGAAAAGTTTACAAACATTTAACACAAAGAGAAATAGGAGATGTAAAAGTTGGAAACTGGAACCAAAGGTACTGGAAACAATAGTGGGCTGCTAATCTAAGCTTCCAAATCTTTTAACCAGCATAGCAAGCTTAGTACTAATCAAAGCAACAAATAACAAAGCACCAAAGTTTGCCCCAATCATTCTGTTTCTCTTTACTTTCTAGTGTGTGGGGAGGTTGGCTGTATTTCAGTGTTATTTACTTACTTGTTATCAACTTAGGTAATGAATTTCACAGTCAAGAGCATCATATCCTTTCTTTCTTTTGGCCAATTGTGTTGATTTAGTTTTTTCTCATTGGCAGATAAATTTAGCTTATGTAGCAACAATTATCCAGAGGGAACATTAATAAGATTCACAAGATATAAGGAGCTTGCTTAAGCCTCCTGGACTATCCTTAAAATCTGACTTCGAGACAATTTTTTATTTATGGAAGACAAAAATCTCACTGGCCTCACACTGTTAATCTTGAATGCAAGACACAACTTATAGTCTATAGGTCTAACTTTAATAAGCACAGTTTCTACCTTTATCAGAAGAACTTAAATTAAAAAAAAAAAAAGCTGTTTCAGCTTGAGGATCAAAGACTTGGTAGAGATTCATGACTTTACCCAGGTAAAGTAAAATTGTAAGGGGCAGTAGTGCTAGGACTTCTGAAACTGGAAATCCACCAGAGGAAAACAAATAGAATATTGCTTTTGTGACAAGATGAGCTTGTCTCAATTGATTTCGTTTGATTTTCCTACCTCCTGCCAATATATTATCATTCATTATGCAGGAATAGACTGAACAGAAGAGTACAGGATAGATTCTGGCCATATGATGACCAAAATAATGAGTTAAACCAAGGGTGGTGAAGAGAAATTTGCTGCCACAGCCCTAATAATTGGTATCATTAAAGTTATTACTATTAGGTCATTAGAATTTAATAAATGAATATTCTCACCACATCTTAATATTGCCTCATTCCAAAACTGCTAAATTTACTATTTATTTACCTGAGCAAACAAATTTTCTCTCTATTCACCTGGCTGTTTAAGAATTCCTTCTAGCAAAAAGCTGGAGAATCAAAAACATTATGCAGCTTCTAACATAATTGACTCTTATTTCTAAATTATAAGAGACATTATCTTTAGCAGATTTTGACCATCATGAAATTGAAATGATGCTGTATGATGCATTCTCAATGGATACATCCTTAGAACTCTACAATCCTCAAAATTATAAACTCCATTAACTGAGATACAGCTGCTGGACATCTGGCTGGGTTTCCTCACCAGTAAATCGAATTCATCCAGTTTCTAGCCTAGCAGCCATATGACTCAAAATATATTGGTATGTCCAAGGGGCATATCATTTGGTTTCTTTAGGAAGTAGGTATTTTTCCTCACTCTACTTAACATGAATTTGGATCTCTCAAGAAATGTGAGAACCAGTGGCACCTGGGTGGCTCAGTCAGTTAAGCCTCTGACTCTTGGTTTTGGCTCAGATCATGACCTCAGGCCATGATCTCATGGTCCAGCCCTGCATTGGTGATCCCCATACGGGACTCAGTGTGGAGTCTTCTGAAGATTCTTTCCTCTCCCTCTCCCTACCTTGCTCCCCACTCTGTTCCTCCTCTGCCCCTGTTCTCTCTCTCTCTCTCTCAAATAAATAAATAAGTAAATAAATAAATAAAATCTTAAAAAAAAAAAGAAAGAAAAAAATGTGAGAACTATAAATTAACTTACTAAAGCTAACAATTGCAAAGAGCCCTAAACTTAATATTTATTGCTTTTGGTAGGAGCAAACATATTGTTCATGTTAAAGCATTAATAACTTAAGCCTGATGTTACCTTAAAGTAGATATTGAGTAACGTTTTATGCATTGCCATTGAATACCAAGCAGTAACTCTTCATCATTCACATAGAATGCATTTACATCCAAGCCTTGTTTTGTTTTCATGGGGTAGTTTTATACATTGCTTTGCAATCTATTCAAGTAACCTGCAAAGTAAGAAGTGGTTGAGGTTCGTTCAACCATAAGTTATAGTAAACTAGAATGCAGTATTAAACAAGTTCACACTTAATTTTATCTAGAGAAACAAAGTTAAAGGAAGCAAAGACAAAAAAATCTAACAGATGATCATTAAGAAATACAAAGGAAGCTAGAGACCCCTGGGTGGCTCAGTCCAAATGTCTGGCTTCAGCTCAGAGCATGATCCCAGGCTCCCTGCTCAGCAGAGAGCCTCCTTCTCTCTCTCCCTCTGCTCCTCTCCTTGTTTATACACTCTCTCTGTGTGTCAAATAAATAAATAAAAATCTTAAAAAAAAAAAAAAGAAATATAAAGGAAATAAGAATTTGTATCATCATGTGCTAATAAAGCAGTCACATAACAAAAACAGGTTTATCAAAGAAAAAAGATTAAGAAACAGGACACAAAAACTGATGCATTTACAATTTCAACCACCTAATGTTTGAATAACTGGGCAGCTGTCATTAAGAATCCAGCCCTTCCAATGTGGTGATTCAGTCTTCAACAAGGAAAGACTTGTGAGCTGTTGCCATAATAAATTCCATGTTTCAAAGTTCTAAGACCAATATTTCTCATATGAAGACGGCTAGCTGTACCCCAAAGAGTATTTTCTTCTTCTGCCCTAATATTTCCTTCTTCCAAATTTTCCTGGGTGCCTGCTCACCCAGAATACTTCAACTTTTTAGCCTCCCTTGCAGCTACATGTCACCACGGGCCTAAATTTACACACTGGGATATAAGCACAAGTCAAATGGCAGTTTTTTAAATGCTTTTTTAAAGAGTCAGCTAACATCCACCTTTTACCCTGTTTTACTCTGTTTCTTCTTGATGTTATCTGGAATGCCAGTTTGATAACAGAAGCTGGACTGTACTATAAGGTGACCTTAAGAATGGAAGACACAGGGGCGCCTGGGTGGCTCAAAGGGTTAAGCTTCTGCCTTCTGCTCAGGACATGATCTCAGGGTCCTGGGATGGAACCCTGCATCAGGCTCTCTGCTCAGCAGGGAGCCTGCTTCTCCCTCTCTCTGCCTACTTGTGATTTCTGTCAAATAAATTTTAAAAATCTTTAAAAAAAAAAAAAAAGAGAGAGAGAGAGAATGGAAGACACAAATGGTAGAACAAGACAGAAGAGATCTGAGCCCTGGCACCACAGCATTCGTGAACAATCCATCTCTAGACTTTTCTGTGAAAATAAACATATTTTCATCTTGTCTAAACTACTGTTAAGTTTTCTTCCTTTCTGTTTTGTTTTACCTTTAAGAACTGAACGTAATCTTTTCTGTGGTGTGCTGATAACCATGACCCTTGAAATTGTTGATAATGGCTTATTTGGATAGTGGTCTCAAGCAAGTACATGGCTGTTGCTTAGGAAAAGAAGTCAGGCTTACAAAATTAACCTTTTCACCAATATCTCTGCCTTCTATGGAAATACATCTATAAGCCTATTCTTTTATGCTCTCTCTCTCCTAGTGACTAATCCGGTAAGAACCTCATTTGCACCAGCCACATTTATCTATTGGGTGGAGTTAACATGGGGGTGGCTCTATTCATTCATGGCTCAGTTTCTTGGCTCTGCCTGCCTGAAAACCAACCACCCAAGAAAGAATAAAGTCAGTCAGTCTCCCCCATCCTGTACCCTTTTGTAAGTGGGTAGATTAATTCAAGAAAGTGAGGATGAAAGAGGAAGACCCATTTTTGGCCTCTCAGCAGAGCCCAACTCTGCAATTGAGCTAAACTAATAGGACAGTCACTTTAATCCCCCTCCTGCCCTGTTGTGACTGTTACCAATTAGGATTGAGCCTTAAGTAGAAAAGGAGTGACTGCTGAGGCTACCCCAGAAATGATATTCCAAGCTTTTCCCATAGTATATCAGTACAAAGTCACATCAGGAACGAAATTGGCCTTTAATTCTCAAGTCCTATATATTTGTTCATTTTAAGTAATTTTGATTCTCTAAAACTTCCATAAAAACCCTATATTCTTCTTTCTTCTTCTTCTTTGGGCCAGTGTGTTTAAAAAATATGTATATCCAAAAAACATACTCAAAAGCATCACCACTCTACATATTAATGATCTGAGCTTGAGAATAAGCACTACAAAATAGTACCATTTTCAATCCACTGAGCAATGTCTTCAATGATACAAATAGGAATGTAATGCTCAAGGAAACATGAGTAAAACTCCAGCATTCAACATTTTTTTGGAAACACAGATACCAAACTTGAGATATTCCCAAGAAACATGCCAGGGAGTAAGTCTTACACAGCTGAGCACAGTTAGGTGTTAGCATGTCCCAGTAGATGAGGGGTGGGAGGTCTGCACCATTGCAATGGTATCATACCAACCTACACTGAAGCCCAAGTAAAAAGGAAAAAAATCAATTATCCTAGATTGTCTTTACTTAAAATTTTGACAGTTTGTTCATTGTGGATTTTTTTATACTACTTTTGATTTAAATATTGCATTGGAATATTATTTCTCTCAAGTGCTGAGTTTATTAGCTCCTTCCCAAATTTGGCACCCAAGACAATAATGTATGAGGATAAATAAAATGGTCTCAGGGGTATCACCCTAGTCCTGGCTCTGCATTTCAGAGTCTAGCACTGGATATATGTGTGACTTCCATCAAGTTCATCTGCATTTCTGGACCTTAGAACATCTGAGACCAGCAGATGCTTCTTTGCATCACGTTATTATTTGAGCTTCAGAAAAGCCTGGGCCTGCATGATCTCTGAAAAAGTTGACATTAAAGATCCTCAAAGCAATTTTGTTATTATCCTCAAAAATACAAGTCCCCCATCTTCCCTAGGCAGGTTCATAATAGAGTTGGTTAAATCCTCCCCGAAGTAGGAGCTACACGGACACATCAAAGAGCTTCAAATCAGGTGAACAGAAAATTGTGAACCCCTTCGGAAGGATTGTTTTCTTTTTCTTAAGAGGAAGGTACATGAAACTACTAAAACCTGCAGATATTTAATAAGAACCAGCATCTGCACTTTGCCTGCTTCAAATTACACAGCATCATCCTAGTGCCATTCCAGGGCCTCTCCCATGCACTGATGCTCACAGCACAGCCAAGACAAAAGCCTAGACTGACACTTTTCTTTGCCTCAAGCAACTGCTCAATGTTCTATTTTATTTGCCTTTATTATTTGGCTTTTGGTCAGCCACCCAAAACGACCAGCCTGCAGCGACAGCAAACATGGTTCTTTTCCACAAGACCCACAAGACTGTTCTATCCATCCTCATACCCCCTCCCTGGCAGGTGAGCAAAAATGGAGCACACCCCTTTCAAGGAGGTGCACACAGACACATACTGACATGTACGTTTCTGATGTCCATTTTTGACCTGTACTGATGCTGTCTGCAGCATTGGTATTGTTGGCAAAGAACAACAGGTATCTTCAGGGATAAAAGCATTACCTAAATGTAAGATTTTGTCAGGTAATGACCTCACAATTTTCAGAGTATTTCACAATTGCTACCTGGTGGTGATTATAGGGTAGGGCACAGTGTGCTTAGCGGAAAGGTCCAGATTAGGCCTGTGAGGGAGGTGAGGTGTCTGGCAGGACTGACATGCAATGAAAGATTACAAAAACCTGGTCTCTCCAGCCTGACAATGAGCATAGTTAGAAAGGAACTTAATTGCACCACTTAAGATTAGGAAAAGTACAGGGGGAACAAAGTTATCAATTCTAAGCTTAAAATGCCATTGCACAATACGAGAATAAGTACTCATATGAATGGCGCAGCAAGAAAATTTAAAAACCAATAAAATGAAATACTTGTGCACACAGTGGAATTCAGTGCTGCAGGGGATCAGAGAGTCAAATGCAGGAGCTGTATTTTAAAAGGAGGCTGAATAATTTTATGACCACTATAAAAGAGGAGACAGGCTTCAATTGCAGCAGCAGGGTAGGAAATGAGGAAAAACTTCATACCTACAAAGGTAGTAAGAGCCGGGTGTGGGCATAATCAGAGTATTTGATTTGCCACCTTTTCTGTGGCTTTCCCAGGATTTCTCACTCCTAGTAGCCAAACCCAAGATCCGCTCAACCTCTAAGCCCGTGACTTTTTGTTTTGTTCCGTGTTGTCCTACCATCTTTTGTCTTTCACATAACATTACCAAGGCATTTATCATGAACTCTCTGGTGATCCCTTCTCTGGAATTCATACCCACCAAAGTGATTGGCCAGATGCTGTTGACTTTGCACACAGATTCCTGAAACCTGCTTTACACCTTCAATCCCTCCTCCACTTCAAATCACATTATAGCCCTGCGGAGTTACTGGGAGCAGACTCCACACCGCACACAGAAATTCCATTAGATTTCAAATCAGTTGCCTTAACCTCTTATGCACCGTAGACCACAATAATCCATCAGACCACGCTGGTTTAACCACATTCTACCTCTTCCTAATAACCAACGATAAGCCTCTAGATAAATTGGGATTTTCATTCTGTTGACTGTTTGATTGCTTCACACTCCCTACTGGATCATTTCTTGGACGATGGCACCCTAAAATAATCCCTTGTATTTGTGTAGCATTTCAGAAGCTACAGTGTATTTTTATAACCATATCACTTGATAATACAGAAGCTCACTACAGAAGTCAGGGTAGGCCAGATATTAATATCTCCTTTTGAAAAATGAGAAATCAAGGCTTATTTCTCCTCAAGTGCTTGCAACTTCTGATTCGTGGTCCCTTTCTTTTTTTTTTTTTTTTTTTTTTTTTTTTTTTTTTTTTTTTGACAGAGAGATCACAAGCAGGCAGAGAGGCAGGCAGAGAGAGAGGAGGAAGCAGGCTCCCCGAGAGAGCAGAGAGCCTGATGCGGGGCTCGATCCCAGGACTCCGAGATCATGACCTGATCATGATCATGACCTGAGCAGCGGCTTAACCCACTGAGCCACCCAGGCGCCCCTCGTGGTCCCTTTCAAAATGAAAGATGATTTACTATAGCTAAGCAAGTTGGTCATTTTATTCACAAACCTACCCCCTTCCTCTGCCACTTCATTTAAATGTTCTACCCCATTTAAAATGCCCTGCCTTCTCTTTCTGAGAGTTTTAGCCCCTGGAATGCTACTTACTCCACAAAACAACCTTCATTCTTTTAAAACAGTCTCATATCCTAAGCAATGATCCCTAATACACACATTTCTCTAGGGCTGTTTTCTAAAGTCTTCTGAAGAAGCATGTTTGCATCCACAAAACAGTAAAGAATAAAGTGAATAAAACCAACGATGTTGCTCATTTTATATGCTTCACAGATTCAGGAACATCTTCCATGAGTGCTCATATTTTCACTTGTTTATTCAATAAATATTGGAGCACCTCCTTTGTGCCAAGACTGAGGATATGTAGCAGAGGATAAAACAGACTAATGTTCTTGCCTGTATTGGGCTTAGATTCTAGCAGGAAAGACAGACAGTAAACAAAGTTAACTAAGAAATTTATGGAATTATTAGTCTAAAAAGATACAAATTTGATAAAGAAGGAAAGAAGTGTTGGGACAGAGGCATGGAGATGAAATTTAGATAAAGTGCGTAGAAAAGCCCTTAACTGAGGAAAATGATTTTTGAGTGAAAACCTGAGTGAAGCAGAAGAGCTAGCCCTGTGGATATTTGTCAGAAGACCATTCCAGATAAAGGAACAGCAAGTGCAAAGGCCCTAAGGCGGAACCCTGTCAATGCGTTTTCGAGCAACAACAGAGAAGCCTATGTGGTCAGACTGGAATGAATGAAGACAATGGTGGTAGAAAGTAAAGGCAGTGAGACACCATGGACATTAATATAGCACCTGGTAAAAGATGGAGAACCATGTGGGCAGAGAGTGTTAGGAACTAAGTTACACTTAGCAACATCTCTATCTCCTTGGTTGAAAATAAACCAAAAAGGGCAAGAGCAGGTATAAGAAAATCAGTTAGGAGTCTACTGCATTAATTCAGGCATGTGATTCGGGTGTTGTAGCAGGGGAGGTAAGAATGGGATAAATTTAGGAAACATTTTGAAGGTAAAATCAATAGAATTTGTGATAAATCTTATGTAGAATGCCAGAAAATAAGATAGGTCAAGGATAACACAAAGATTTGGGCTAGAACAAGTAGGTAGATGAATTTTCCATTAAAAAAGATAGGAAAACAACTATAAGAACAGATTTGGAGGTGGGGGGGGATATCTCAGCACATGGATTTGGGAAATGTTAAGCATGTTATATCTATTAGACATCCCCACAGAACATCAGGTAAGCATTGTGCATATGGCATATATTCAGATGCATTTAAATACTGAAATTCAGAGCAGGGGGCCAGGCAGGAGACATAACTATAGACATCATAAACATGTAGATTATATTTAAAATCATGAATCAGTGGAGCTCCTGGGTGACTCAGTCTGGGACTGACTTTTAATTTCAGCTCAGGCCTTGATCTCAGGGTCATGGGATCAAGCCCCGTATGGGCTCTGTGTTGGGTGGGGAGGCTACTTGGGATTCTCTCTTTCCCTCCCCCTCTGCTCCTCCTCCTGATCATTCTCTCTCTCTGAATCTTAAAAAAAGAAAAAAAAAATCACGAGGGACCCCCTGGGTGGCTCAGTTAGTTTAGCATCTGCCTTCTGCTCAGGTCATGATCCCAGGTCCGGGGATCAAGTCCCACATTGCACTCTTTGCTCAGTGGGGAGCCCACTTCTCCCTCTGCTTGCTGTTCTCCACTGCTAGTGGGCTCTTTCTCTATCTCTCTCTTTAACTCTCTCTCTCTCTCTCTCTCTCTGACAAATAACTAAATAAAATCTTTTTAAAAATTAAGAAAAAAATTAAAAATCAAAAAAATCATGAATCAGGTTGACATCCTCTGGGAAATGAAGAAAATGAATGGAAAGGAGAAAAAGGTTAAGGAGTAAGCCCTGGCACATTCCAACGTGTAGAAATTAAAAGATGAAGAACATAGTGATGCAGTACCTAGAAAAGTAGAAGGAAAGTTAGGTAAATGTAGTGTCTTGGAAGACAAATGGAGAAAATATTTCAAGGACAGAGAGGGAATTTATGTCAAATGCTTCTGAAAACCCCAGCAAGATGAGATATAATCTTTAGATTAAGCAATAAGGAAATCATAGGTGACTCTGATAAGACCAGTTTCAGTGGTATAGTGGGAGTTAAAAGATGATTTGAGTAGGTTAAGAAAAGAAGGGAGTAATTAGAAACAGCAAGTCAGTAAGCATAGATAACTCTCTGGAGGAAAAATGGGATAATATCCAGAGGAGAAACTAAAGTCATGAGGATATTTTTTTTAATTGGGAAAATAACGACACAATTACAAGCTAATTAGAATAATCCAACAGAGGGGGACAGGTGAGCTAAAAAAGAAAAGGGCGAGTTGTCAAAATGTCTCTGAATAAGGAAGAAAGGATGGGATCTAATCATTCAAGGAGTATTTGGCCTTCACCTGGAATATCATGCTTATTGATAGTCAAAGAAAAGAGGGTAGAGTATACAGGTTAAGATGAAAACAGGCGATCAGAGCATGTGGAAGTTTCTTCTGCTGGCTTTTATATTCAGGGAGGTTGTTAGGTGAGAGAGAGGGAGAAAGGAGCTGGGAGGACCGAAGAAGAGGAAGAAGTACCCTGGGCTAATCTAGGAGCCTGTGACAATGAGTAGATTGGTAGGATGGCTGGTAGCATTAAGGTCTGCCTCAAAAGTAATGATCATGTGAAACCAGTCATCAGTGATTGTGCGTTTTGTCCCATTGTATCAGCCTCGGTTCAATCACAGAAGTGCTCAGAGAGCTTGTTTTTTGTTGTTGTTGTTTTGTTTTTGTTTTGTTTTTAAAGATTTTATTTATTTATTTGAGAGAGAGACAGTGAAAGAGAGCATGAGAGAGGAGAGGGTTAGAGGGAGAAGCAGACTCCCTGTGGAGCTGGGAGCCTGATGTGGGACTTGATCCCAGGACTCCAGGATCATGACCTGAGCCGAAGGCAGATGCTTAACCAACTGAGCCACCCAGGTGCCCCCAGAGAGCTTGTTTTAACCAAGGTTGTGATTTAGCCCAGTATGATTTAGCCTAGTATCAGAAAGGGAAAGTGGGCAAGGGAGTTGAGAGTATGCAAGGGAGTGAGTATAATGATGAGCCCTATATTTTAAACTGGACAAGGGACTAGGAGAGAAGGTTTGGGATTTAGGAATAGTGAAAAGGTAGTAGGAACATTGGAGTGGGGTGGGTTTAAAAGATTGCTGCAGTTGAGATACAGGTATCCCTTGCTTTCTTAAAGTTCGCATTACTCCACATCACTCTTACAAAAGACCAACATTAGCACCCGTGTCACCAACTGAAAGGAATCCAAAGGATTTTTGCTTTTATGAAGAAAATGAAAACTGTGGTTTTGCAGTGAGCAGCTACAGAGGCAGCACACAACGTGGAGCAGTAGGAGGGGCATCACCAAGCTCCTTTCCCATGAGCTACAGTCAGCATCTCAGGCTCTAGCCACCATAGCTTTGAACTGTGTCTGTGAGTATCTGTGCTTTTTGATTTATTTTGTGCATCTGTTAGCAAGATGTGGCCTAAGGGATCAGAAAAGCCAAGGAGGTTTTTTTGTTGTTGTTGTTGGGTCTTTCAATACTCAAAAACATTCCCAGATAAATGAATGGCAATTGCTTGTTTGTTTTATGCAATTTGGCTTAGGAAAGGTTTCATAGGAATGCTCTACTTTCAGGTAATGGGGAAACCTGTAATTGGGGGAGTAAACTGGAGAGATAGGGTTAGGGTGGTAAGGAGTTTATGGGATGTCTGAAATTGATGTAACAGATGTGTATGGGTAATGAAAAGATCACATTATAGCCAGAGGAGTGGTTGACTGAGGTCCAGTGAGGCAAAGAAACAGAATACAGAGTTCTGGAGAGATCATATACCTGGATTTGAAAGCACCAAGAATGCGACAGGAGTGGCATTGGTGAAAGGAGCACTAAGCAAAAATCTTCAAGAGGTGAGGGACCCTACTCAAAAGGAGGATGGCAGTGGATGGTTGTAACAAAAGGTGTACAGATGATACTGTACTCTGATGACATGGGGGTAAAAGGTGAGTATTTTTGAGGAAGAGGAGGATAGAAAGAATGATCTAGAAGTGATCAGAAGGAGCAAGCAAATGGCCTAACCCACCTCTTGTCCCTTTCTACAAGGTGTATAAGAGAGAAAACTGCCATATTGAGGGGCCTCCAGGGGAAGTAATGCCATCAGAGGAAAGCCAGGCAATAGGAGTAAAGGGCATGGTGAGCTGAGTCTCAATGGGTCCTGAGTTCTCTCCTCCTTTAGGAGTAGATTCTTTCTTATTCAGGTGAATGAGCTCTTCTTCAGGTGTTTGAAGAGTTCTAGACTCCTAATGATGGAAACGTGGATATTACAGAGGGACAGTCTTAGCCCTATGGCACAACTGTTCTCCTAAACCCTGCTGCTGTGGCCTGTGGATTAGTGGATGTCCCGAGCTTTCTGACCCTTCTTGACTTCTATCAGCAAGGCTTCTAGGCTGCTGAGACCACAAAGGCCACAGTGCTGGCTCCCCCTTGGATCTTCACCTCCCTCTCCAGTGTCCATAGAAAGTGTCCATAAAGGGACGCCTGGGTGGCTCAGTTGGTTGGGCAGCTGCCTTCGGCTCAGGTCATGATCCCAGCGTCCTGGGATCGAGTCCCACATCGGGCTCCTTGCTCGGCAGGGAGCCTGCTTCTCCCTCTGCCTCTGCCTGCCACTCTGTCTGCCTGTGCTCCCTCTCTCTCCCTCTCTCTCTCTGACAAATAAATAAATAAAATCTTTAAAAAAAAAAAAGAAAGAAAGAAAGAAAGTGTCCATAGAAAGTGAAATCGTTGAAGAGGCTTCAGGAGAGTTCTAAAGAAAACCCCAACTATGTACATCTGTCCTGCTCAATAGAGTATATGAAATATTTACCAAAAGCAATTCTGGAAGCAGGGAATATTGAGAGACCTACAGCCAGTGACACAAATGAATTCTGACTCCTACCCCCATCTATCTGCTTTCCTTTGGTTATTAAAATGTTTTCCGAGTGTTAACACATCAAGACCAACCTGAGGAAACTGGGGGATGATAGTAAACTCCAGAATGTCTCCTAGATAGGGTAGCTAGATAAAATATAGAATGGCCAATGAAATTTGGATTTTAGATGCACTATAATTTTTTTTTTTAGTATAAGTGTGTCCCATGCAATATTTTTATTTATTGTATGTTTGTTTGCTATATTTGACAACACTACCCCACAGGAAGTTTTAAAATTAATAGGGTTGTATGAATAACTAAACTGGGTATGTCTTAAAGTAGCAAGAGCCAAATGAATATGCCTCAGAAACAGTGGAAAAGCTTTAAAGCCTCTTCTCCCAAATTACCTATTCTAGGGTTCCTATGTCACCAACATAGGGTTTGGAAAGATACATGCAAAGCTGAAATAAGGCACAAGTCACCTAATTTATTCCCTCTCTGCTTTGTCCCTGCACCCCATAATTCCCTATGTCCCTACAATTGCAAGTGATGGTTTAGGGAATGGGGAGAGAATCATTACATGAGATTGGATGTGACAACCATTAGAAGGTAGTGTCACTGAGAGCCCAGAGGAATGAGACAAAAAAGAAACACTCTCAGGCATGGACCCCCAGCCTGCTAACAGGCTTTTCCTAGCACTGGCCTTCCCTGTGGGGTCTGTGGCTTAGCCCTAGATAGATAAATATTCTATACCTTTTTACCCTAAAGAGTTTCTAAGAAAAAGGAAAGATGGAAGAAACCTTTCCTAATGAAGTGTTTTAAAAATCTTTGATTTAAATGTAGCAAATCTAGTAAGCCTGCCACTGGTATTCTATTTCGTGAGAGCCAAGATGATGCTCCCTGATTACTGAAGGTCAGCAGTTACCAGAGCATGCCTGTGTCATACTACCTAATGGCAAGAGTCATATGGTAGCTGAAACATGAAAGAAATGCAGTATATTAAAAAATCTATCAATCCAGTAGTGAAGAGCCAGCTGGATAAATCAGAATAGACTTCAGATAATCACTGTATATGAACCTGAAAATTTATCCACATCCCTATCTCAAAAGCTAACACATTTCATGCTCTTTCTCATATTTAAATCTAGATAAGTGAATTTCCAATATCCTTTGAGGATGCAGCTGTTGTTAAACACTGTGATTTCATATTTATACAGCTCTTCTCATCATAGGATCTTAGGCCATTTTACCAGCATAATTCAGTATTAATAATCATAAAAAAACAATAATTTTAGCTACATTATTCTACTGGGCACCTAGTCAGGAACACATTTATTTTCCTGGGCATTTGGAAGTTCCTGCTTTACCCTCAAGGAGAAAAAGCAGCCAAATCTTCTGATTCCCCCAGAGGAGAATAAAAAATAATTAAGGCCAGCCAACAGGACAAAAGAATGATGTTTTCAAACAAACTCCACTTGTGGGAACCACTAGAAAACCATTTTACATGCTCCAGGAAAGAGGAAATTGGTTTGGCAATGTGGTGAAAAATTTGGACAACATTTATATAGGAAAGGAAACCAAGATTCTTACATAGATTAGGCTACTCAGATAAATTTGTATCTTGAAATTAATGTGGCAACACCCACCCCCAACAGGACTATTAAAAATCAACTTGAAAATGTGTTTTCCAGGTGAATAAATCATTCAACACAGCCTCCTGTATGAGCCTTACTACACCTTGAATATTTTATCCTCTCCCTACACTACAAGATCTTACCCCACCCACCAGTGTAGCCAGGATGATGTAGCCAGGATGATTATATGTATCACTGATATCTAATGTCTGATGCAGGGAACGTTTGTGCCTAGAAGCCCTGTAACCCCTCCTCGTCTCACTGGATAAATCTCATCCCCTTTTTTATTTTTCTTACCCACAGACCATTTACTTAATTCTACCTCAAGCCAGACGTCTTAGGTACTTACACACCCCTTTTCCGATATTTAACTATAGGACCATAAGCAGAAGGGACCTTGGCACAAAGTACTATTCCCTGAATCAGGCCGTGACCACTGAGAATTTGGTTTAAAATTTATGGGAAAAGGGGAAAAGGAAGTCCACATGGCAAAATGCGCAAGTATATCTATTCTGTCTTATAAGCGATATGCAGCCCTGTGTGTGTAAAGATTAGCTGTAAAACTTGGCAGACTCTCACCAGATGCTAACAATGATTTTTAAGCAGTTCAAATAACTTGGATAACTATGCCTCATTAAATGACATTGTGCATGTCAAACACTGTACAGCACAATTTATTTTGGCTGGTTTGCATATCAAAATCTTGGTACTGCATCATTTCTCCCATTTTAAAATGAAATCTCTTTCTGAAATTTCCTTTTCTTTTCTTTTCTCCTTTTTCTTTTTTTTAAATCCACACATCAGCCCTTCTTCCCCCAAAATGCGTGTCATTCACTCAAATCAGGTCACAAAACTGAAGATTTAGCATGCTGGGAAAACAGACTGAACAGTGGACATTATTAGACACTGTGGGATTACTTAAGTAGCTCCAGCAAGAAATTGCATTTCCATGTCACAGTGGTCTGAGATGGATTTAGGACAAGACAATGCAAGTAATAAGAATGTCTGTTCAATGTCATGAATCCTACTAAATCAATTAGTTGCTAAGATATAAGAAGATTTTTCTCTACCCTCTTCCTCACCCCCAATGCTGCAAAGGCCATGAAGTTATCAAGCACAAGGACTAGAGCGTTCCACCAGGGTTCAGCTGCTGCAGGAGGCTCCTAAATGGAAAATTACTCTGATTGTGAAAGTACAATTTCAGAAGGCATCATCAATGACGCTGAACTTCTCTGCTAAAACTCAGAGAAAGGCCCGTGTTTATCCCATTCTAAAGATACAATTAGCTGAAGTTTTTATCTCCACATCTGAAAAGCCTAAAACAGACAAGGGCCCAATGAGCATTTCTGGTTGAGAAAAGGAGGGCGTGATCCCACACTGGACTGGTTTCTTTTTCTTTCCATTAACGGACTTTTTGAATACGCAGCAATTAATCACTCCTCTCTGCTTACGAAGACAATTAGAGCTTTGTATTCGAACTCCAAGTTGATGAGTATTTAGGGTAAAGAATCATCAACATGGTCAGAATCTTCACCATTAAAATAAGAGTTTATGCAGAGTGTAATGACCAAGAAATTTTCAGTCTACATGAGGATAAGTCATTTCAGTGAAAAGGTTTAAAAAAAAAAAGAGAGAGAGAAAGTTATTGAATCATCTTTGGAGGGTTTATATAGTACTAATAAATATATTGTTAGTGATTCCATAAAACAGTACAAAGACCATGCAACCAAGATGGTTTTAATGCATTAGTTTTACTCTAAGAGGCTACACTCAATCCAAGCATTCTTCTACTGTGCTAGAATTTTTGGTATTTTACTTTGGAATTTAATTTAAAAATTAGAATACATCCACTCTCTAAGTATTTGTCCCTTGATGCCAAATGTGATTTTTCGAAAACTTCCAGAATTCATATAGAAATCCATCAGTCAGTTCTGATGAATGAGGGCCCCCAAAGTGACCACGTTGAAATACAACACTCCTTTATGAATAGAGTGTTTATTATGCCCATTCAGTTAAGCAACATTTATCAACTGAGATCTTGCCAGGTGTTAAGTGTCAAGATGGAGACATATAAATAAGAATACACATGTACCCTCCCCTTTAAGGATTTTAAAGTACACTGGGGAGAAAGAAATAGCTACTTGGACAACTGCAGAAAACCACCAAAGATTTATAAACAAAATGCTCTGAGAACATCTACAAAGGAATGATTAATTTCAACGAAAGAGATCATAAGAGGACTCGTGGAGAAGGCTGAATCTGATGTGGGTCTTGAGAGATGAGTAAGATTTCAACAGGGGAAATCAGTGACAGGTAGGAAAGGAAGCACTTGTTAAACAAATGTGATTGTGAAGCCATGACACAGAAGAGAGCGCAGAATGTGTTTATAGTACCACAGTTATCCTGCTGGAAGTCAAGACTGACCGGTAAACTAGGAGGCTAGAAAAGTGGAAATGTGGCCACTGAGACACCTACAACTGGAGAGGACCTGTAAGAACATCTACTTCTACTCTACTGTTTTATAGATGAAGAAGCAAGAAGTAGCTAGAGAAACTCGTACGATCACAAGGATATCTAGACCTGGCCAGAAGTGAACCCAAAGCTTCCACCATCCCAACCAGTCCTTTGCACCACCCCATGTGTTGTCTAGCATCCCATCATGGCAGGTGGTTCTTATAAGCAATAATGAGTTTGAAGTTTTTGAGCAGGACTGTGATATGATCAGATACACATACACTCTAGAAAACCCCAAAAACAGTGAGAAAAGACTGGAGAGAGAAAGACTGGTTAAAAAGCTTTTGCAGTCATCTAAGTCAGAGATAATGGGAGCCTGACCCAGAATTGTGATGACTGAAATAGAAAGGAAGTGATGGATTCAAGTGTCATTTCAAGGATGAAATTGCTGCAACTTGGTGATGAGAGAGAGTAAAAAATTACAGATGATGATCAAGTTCCAGAGCCTGAGTGAAGGCAGATCACCTGAGAAAGGAAAGGAATAAAAGGTGGCTGAATAAAAGACTTAGAGGAATAAAACAGTTAACTCTGTGTCCCCTTACGTTGGCTAATGACACTCAGTCACTCAATAGAAGCTGCGGCACACCTCTTTCACCACTTGCCAGTCCCCACTGATGGTTTCTTCGAATCTTCCCGGGATCAGTGTAGTAGAATCTCCTAAGTGACGTCTTAATCTCTGGCTTCACAACCTTCCATTTCATTCTGTACAATGCTGTAAAACACAAACACAATGTAATCACATTCTGCTGACACTTAAAACTCTCCACTTGCTCCCAGTCATTGAATAATATCCAAGTACTTGTCAGTATTGAATTTATTGCAAATCCCGTATTTGTTGTCATGTCTTCCTATTCTATGAGCTTTGGGGTTCATTTATGGCAGGGACCTTCTCTAATTTATTTGTGTATTGCCAATGCCTAGCAATGCATCTGTGCTCAAAAATGTATTTTGACCAGTACAAAACCCTTTTACATCTGGCCCTGCCCATTTCTCCAACTCTGGGTCCTGTCTGCCACAGCCCCATCAATCCCTGCTTAATTCTCATGCAAGCTCTAATTCCAGAGATACCTAACTATTTGCAGGTGCCTAGTATTCTCTTCTCTTTTCTCACATTTGTACTCTGTCTTTGCCCCCTTCTCTTTGTTCTTTTTTTCCACTTCGTTGTATTTCCTATAATTACCTATATTCCCAAGTATCAGCTCGTAACCCCCTTCCTCCAAATAGCCTTTCCTAACCTTCATTCCTCCTTCTCATCACACCACTGAGCCCAGACTGAGTAGTCAACTCTTCCAATATGCATATCACTAACACTGCATTTATCCAGCTGCTTCATAATAGTGGCTCCCCTCTTTCTTTCCTTATAAATGCCAAGTTCCTAAATGGTCCACAGATCTTCATCTCTGGAAGCAGGATTGAATGACACATACATTCAGTAAATGACAAAAGAACAAAAGAAAGGGAGGGATGGAAGGAAGGAAGAAAAAGCAAGCTCGATATTTTATATAATGAGTTCTTCAACAGAACATTCATTAAGAAATGTCCAATAGATCCACAGGGTGGAGTGGACAGAAGGTTGAGCATCTATTCCTCTGTCTTCCTGCTCATTACTTTGTTTTACTAGGTCTTTAGAAAAAATTCAATAACTAGAGGGTTCATTCTAAGTTGCATTTTATGTTGTTAGGAAACAGTAAAAACAAATCTTTTAAGGAAAGCCATGTTTTATTAAATACTTGACTTTCTTCATTTTGGCTTAAGGCATGTGGAATTAGGAAGTCAGAGTATGTCTACCGCTCAATTAAAAGGTGCAACTATAAAAAGTAAGTAAGGTCAAATTCAACTCCATTTATGAAGTATTTGACAATTCCCTATACCACTGAAAAAGTGTCACGTTCCTTCAGTACATTGTCTGGTTGCTGTCTCCTCTCTGGGCAGCTGCATTTCATAATCATGGTCACAATCATGAAATACAACATTCTAAAAACTAAACTAGAGTCTATTTTTTCTCTGATGAAAGTCAAACTTCCTTCAAAAAATTCTTATAGGAAAAAACAAGAATACGCAAAATACTTCCCAAAAATCATTGTGGTTAAATAAGGTAAAGCTAGAGGAAGAGGTTATAGTGGTACCATATCATCTCTTAAGACCAATTTAGAGTGATAGATGATAAATAAGTTGTAAGAAAACAAGAAGTTTTGTTCTGCAAAGTTCTGCTGTTAGCACTTTTGTTTCTTTGGCGAAGAAAGGAGAACAAAGAAAATTAAAGTTCCTCCCAGTGACAGCAAATATGTAACTGCTGACACTTCCACTCAGCATCTGTTTTGTCTTTTCCTTGTCTGTTTTCATTTTCCTGACAAACCTATTTGACTAGGGTTCTTCATTCAGTCAATAAATGTTTATTGCAGGCCTATTATATGAACACAATGGTTAACAAAATGCATTCCTTGCCCTGAAGCTTTAGCAGGTAAATTAAAAAAAGAGAGAGAGAGAGAGAAAATCAAGGTGTGATAAGAGCTAAATTGAAGAAGCAGGTGGAGAGAGAAAATAACCTAATCTGGGGACGGGGGTTTTGGTAAGGATTTCCAGGTGAAGGTCATTGCTAAACTGAGTTAATCAAGCAAAGAAGGGTGGTAGAGCTATGGGATAAAGAAGGATGGGACAGAGAGACAAGATTTTCCTACCTGAGGGAACAGTATCTGCAAAAGAAAGGAAAAGCATATTTTGAAGAGATTTACAAACATATCAGTATCTTGTAATATATACTGTGATAGAAGAAGAGATAGGAGAAGAGTCTGAAAAGATAAACAGGATCACAAAAATTCTGATAGGACAGGTAGGAGCTGGATTTTATCCTAAGGACTGTGGGTGGTACTAAAAAGTTTTAATCACATAGTTTGGATTTTAGAAAGACCATAGGCTATTAGTGTAGAAAAAGACAGGAATTGAGAAAGTTGGGAGATTGTTCTGATAACCTTGGCAAGAGGCAATGATGGCCTAACTCAAGAAAGCAGTAATGACATGGAAAGACCTGGATAAATTGGGATGGTATCAAGGAGAAAAAAAGCTGTAAAGAGGCTTGATATGTAGGTGTAGTAATTTAAAAATGAAGAAATTGCCCTCCAGGTTCCTTATACCCTGTCTCTCTCTCTCTCTCCCTCTCTTTTCTTCTTCTTCTTTTTTTTTTTTTTTTAATATGATCTACGGAACTTAATGATGCTAGTCACACATCCTATGAAGTCATCCAAAGTAGCTGGGTGGGCTACATCTAGCTGTTTCTATTGGTGGGGTAAGAATACTGATAGAAGAAATGAAATTTTTTATCCATTTAGCAGGTATCTTTTCATTGGTTCAGGAAAACGGAATGTTCAACTTTGTACCTAGGACATTGAATGAAAAATATCTGAAAAGTTAAGAGTAATAATAACTGAGGGGCACCTGGGTGCCTCAGTAGGTTGGGTGGCTGTGTCTTTAATTTTGGCTAAGGTCATGATCTCAGAGTCCTGGGATTAAGTCCTAGATCGGGCTCACAGGGAGTCCCTAGAGGAGTCTCTCTCCATCTCCCTCTGCCCCTCCCTGCTCGCTAACGCCCATGAGGATGCATGCGCTCTCTCAAAATACATAAATACATCTTAAAAAAAAAAAGAACTAATATTTGTTTTTATTATTATTCCCCATGTAAGTACTAATAGTTTATAAGCCAGCCATACATGCCTCGGTGAATCTGATATGTTTCTGAATTTAGTGTTGCTATTTCTGCTCAAAACAAAAGGAGTTGCTATAATTATTATTTCATATATAAGTTCATGTCTCATGATTCTTTCTTTCAACCTATAATTCAAACAAACTTCAAGACTAATCATAAGCCTTTCGGTTTTTTTCCTCCAAAATCTGAGACTAAATTTAAATTCTCACATTTGCATGAAATCTATATGGAAAGTATGGTTCCCTTCTAAGAGACGTCTCACCCAAAGATAAATTCAAGCAAATTTCAAAATGTCCCAAGCATTATCCAGTCTCCTTTTTATTATATCAGCCATGAAACAAACAACAACAACAATAAAAAACATAGGAAAAAAGTTCTTTGTGCCTTGAGCAAGCAAAAGGAATAACAGTGAAAATCTAAACATACCACCTTTATTATGCTAAGTGAAATGAGTCAGAGAAAAACAAATATCATATGATTTCACTTATATGTGGAATCTAAAAAACAACACAAAAGAACAAACAAAGCAAAACAGAAACAGTCATAAATACAGAGAACCCATGGTTGCGGTGGGGGGGGGGGATTGGGAGGTAGGCAAAATAGCTGAAAGAGATTAAGAAGCACAAACTTCCACCTATAAAAGAAGTAAGTCTTCGGGATGTAAACTACAGCATAGGAAATATAGTCAATAATATTATGATACCTTTGTATGGTGACAGAGGATGACTAGACTTATCTCAGTGAGCACTGTATAATGTACGGAACTGTTGAATCACTATGCTGTGTACTTATAACATATTATATTATATTGTATGTCAACTATGTTTCAATTTAAAATTAGTTAATTTTTAAAAATTTTAAAAAAAATTTAAAAATCAAAAATAAAACAAACATAGCACCCTGATAGTCTCCTTTAAGGAAATAAAAATAACACAGACTTCTGATAAAGTATAAATGCCATGGGGTACTAAAAATATCAGTTACATAACAAGAAGGGAAACGAGGCAAGGGAGTTGCTCATAAAGAAAAATCTTCCCCAGTCCCCACATAACAAACTAACCTGCATAATACTCAAATAACTTTATTTTTATACTGCCCCTTCTCTGAATGATCAAAAGTACTAGTCCAGTAAATGCATATTAATAGGTTTGAGTCTAAGAAAAACAACTATATGACCAAACTAGAAAATTCTCCAACCAATACATCAGAACTGTACAATAAACACCAGGAGTATTTTATGTTTCTCTGAGCAGTATTCATGGGTCATATAGAGAAAGAAATTGGCTTAGGGGCGCCTGGGTGGCTCAGTGGGTTAAAGCCTCTGCCTTCGGCTCAGGTCATGACCTCAGAGTCATGGGTTCCAGCCCCTCATAGGGCTCTCTGCTCAGCAGGGAGCCTGCTTCCCCCTCTCTCTCTGCCTGCCTCTCTGCCTATTTGTGATCTGTCTGTCAAATAAATAAATAAAATTAAAAAAAAAGAAAGAAATTGGCTTAAATTTTTGAGGTAAAACTCTGTTTAAAAAAAAAAAAAACCACGCTATTTTTAGAGAGGTTAGAAATTAGACAAACACCACCCTTGATCTAGCACCCTACCTTGGAAGAATATAAGGGCCCTTGTGAATGTTACCTTATGTGGAAAAAGCATCTTTGCAGATGTAATTTAAATTAAAAGTTCTTGAGATGAGATGTCCCTGGGTTATCAGGGAGGGTCCTAACTGCAATTCTGTATCGAATCCGCAACAGATTCGATACAGTGCGGATTCGATACAGAAGAGGAGAAGGTAACATGGCCACAGAGGCCGAGAAAGCGGCCATGCGGCCACCAGCCAAGGAACCTCTGCATGACCAGACACTGGAAGACGCAGGGAATGGCTGGTCCCCCAGCGCCTCCAAAGGGGGCCCACCCCGTCGACATCATTTTCAGCCCAGTGAGCCTGACTTGGGACCTCTGACCTGCAGAATTGTGGGAGAATGGATTTCTCGTGGTTGAAGCCACCACGTTCCTGGGGATGCCTTATCACAGCAGCCACGGGGAGGTCAAACAGAGGCTTGGGTACGTACAGCCCGGGAGGGAGAGTAGCCTCATCACTCAGCAGGTCTCCGGGGCGGCGAGGATGCAAGGTGCTCGTGCCTGGGGCGTGTCACCTCCTAAAAGAGGCGGAACTTCCACCGCTTTCGCTGCAGACAGCCTCCTGGGCACCCTCGCCACGGAGGAAACTAGCAGAGTCGGGCGGCGGCTAAGGGACGGCCTGCCTTTTCAGGACAGTTAACTGCTGTCAGTCGCAGCTGAAACCATTCTGGGAGCACGTCCGTGGGTATGACTCACTGGTGAGGAGAAACCAGACAGCCAAGTGTGGAGCGCTGGGAAGGCTTCCAGGGAAGAGACTCTTCTCTCGGGCCGGCGATTCAGAAGCAATGTGACTTTGGGCGAGTTGCTAACCTACTTCACAACAGTGTCAGAGGGCAGCTTTGCAATTAATTTGTAAATGCCCTTTGGCCTGCAGAAAATCCATTCAGCCTGTGAGATTTTTATCTCCCAGAGCTGCTGATTTGCATACCATGCAGCTCTGCCAAGGAAACAAGCATCTGCCCGCATTAAGTACAGATGCAGAGTTCTCTTAAAAAGACAGATTCCCTGCAAGATCTCAAGAAAATGCAAGAAAGGAAGAGGGAGACTATTAACACTCGTTTTGGTTCCACTGGCTAAGCCCCGTTTGACATATTCTGATTGTGTTTAGCAAACAGGTATACGGGTAAGCATTTATTTCCTTGGACACTGAGGCAGTTGGCAAATTGCGTTCGGATGCTTTCGGATCCTCAGGAAAAGGGCATTGTATAAATCCAGGGAACTATTATGCGAGAGGGACAGAGCCTTTATCTCCCGGTCTTAATAAAGAACTAAGCATAAGCCCTATCAGACTTCTGGTTCAGACACCAAATTGACCCCTCTGGGAGCTCGGAAAGTCTCAGTCTCCTCCCTGCCTTAGAGAGCTGTGGTAATAAAAGAGCGTACACCAAGGATTAACTAAAGTTCACATACTGCCTTGAAGAGAAAAGTCTTGATTTAAGTCCTGAAAATTTATATTAGTGGGAGGGGAAAGACTAGAGAGTGGCAAAAGGAATGGAAAGTTACAGAAAGTTTTAATGAGAAATAGAAATTGAAGCAGGTCTAAGGGAAAGATGAGAGATCAGATGCAAGAAGGTAGGGGGTAGGAAAAGTGGCCAAAAAAAGAAAGACTTTTCCTCCATCTGTGTTGGCTTAGGCATGTTCTTCAAGTCCTAAAGGGAAGTATATCCTTCAGCAACAAAAGAATAATGATTCCAAGTGGAGAAAAGGCAGCAGGAGAATATGAGAGAGAGAGTGACAGAAGAAAAAAGAGGGCAAAGAACAAAAAGGTTAAGAGAGGGTAAGGGACATAATAAGACAATAGAGAATGAAATTCATAGCATCTATAACAGGATCTAGGAGAAGAGCCCTTTCGTCCCCAATACATTTTAAGGACAAGAATTGTTGCCCTGATTTGAGGAAGTCAGAGCTGGTCCGTGCTGTCACCCTCCTGCTTCAAAAGTGATTTGACCAGACCAAATGGAGATATGGTCTAGCCTCTTGGCATATGGCAAAAAGAAATATTCGACTCACATTCAGAGTTCCTAACATAAAATACACTGACCACCCGACCAGTGTTTGCACACACACTCAAAAACAATTTGGCAGAATTCCATTAAAAAGTTGAATACAATTAAATTGGTTTCTGGGCTTCTATAATCAAGCAAATGGTTAGGTTTTTTGTTTATCTGTATGTTTATTTTTTAATCTAAATTGTCTAAGCTTTACACAGATGTAGCTGATAATAGAGCCTACAAAAGGTAACATTTTTAAATTCACCGAAATTGTTAGAGGCAAAGGTATTATATACCTCATTTTGTTTTTGTGCTAGACAATTCCAAAACCCATCTCATGGTTTTATAAAAACCTTGGCCAAAATCCACCAGATAATAGTCACATCTCTCTTTGTGATGTGAGGTTATAATGGGGAGCAGAGAGGGAAAGTGACAAAATTGTACTGTTCCACCATCCAAAGGAAAGACAGAATGTCCCCAGCTCCTGTATGAGCAGATATCAGATTACATATCCTCTCTGCCATGCTCCGATTCTTCAATAGTACACAGTTCTTTTACCCTGTCCCAAATGGATAATTAAACTGTATCATCTGTGTAGTGTTTTAAGATATAATGATCTTATTTTTCCAGCAGCATCATTCATTTATTGGACAAAAGAATCGGGTAGGATCCAGTTAAGGAATAGAAAGCAGGCCAGTTATTTCAACAAAGGGGATTTATACAAATGATGATCAATTAGGTATTACAAAACCAGAAACATGGAGGCATCACAGATAGTTAAGCCTTCCCCTAGGCCTGGAAAATGAGGAGAGATGTTAGGAATGTTAAACTGCGTTGAGCTGCATGGTCCAACATGGTAGCCATCATTTGGTTTTTGCCAACATTTGGTTTTGAGCAACTTAAAATGCCACTGCTCCAAACTGAGATGCACCGAAAGTATAAAATACACACCAGATTTCAAAGACTAACTATGAAAAAAGGTAAAATATCCCATTAATAATTTTTGTATTGATTATGTTGAAATGACAATATTTAGGGGTACATTGGGTTAAATAACATTTATTTTACCTTTTTTTTTTTTTTTGCTTTTTTGATGTGACCACTTGAACTTAAAATTTTATATGTGACTTGCATTTTCTTTCTATTGGATGGTGCTGGCTGACAGGCCTAGAAGAAGGACCCCATGAAGCTGGACTCAGTCTTTTGAGAAGGAAGCTGCAGGATAGTATTAGTGTATCAGCGATAGGACGCTGGGGCTGGTTCAAGCTGTGTGAAATATGCAAATTGGAGCCAGTTGTCATGAATCAGCCATCCCCTGCCCCCCAAAGCAAAGAAGTGCTACTGCAGTGTTGCTGACAGGATCCCCAGAAAAACAAGGAAGAGGAAGTCTTTTCCTTTCCATTCTTTGCAGTTTTCCTCCATTGTTCCCAATTGGCAGAGCCAACTCTAAGGGAGAAATGGGATTTGCATGGTCCCAGTGCCAGGTGGACAAAGCAGAATATGGAAAGATGAGTTTGACGTTGAGAGGTGAGTAGCTTCCTCACCAGCATAACAAATAGTCATTGTCTGTCAGGCATGGTTTTAGATATCATGGACACAAGAATGAACCAAATTCTCTGTCCTTATACAACTTGCATTCTAGTGAGACAAGGCAGACAATAAACAAATACATAAACGAGCTGATTTCAGAGAGTGATACGGGTTGTGAAATTAAGAACACAAGGTCATACATTAGAAGGTAACAAGACGAAAGGTTGAGGTTAGGTACTGCTTTGGATAATGAGGTCAGGAAATGTCTCTCAAAGAAGATGACATTTGAATTAAGGTCTGGAAGGATGGAGGGGGAGGAGGAGGAGAAAGAGGAATAATTCCAACGCAGAAGGAATAAAACATGCAAAAATCTCTGGTAAGGGAATGGTCTAGGATCATAGCTGATGCATAATCGTCAGGAAGAAAGATGACAAGGGATGATTAGGACTGGTTACGTAGGGTCCCTGCAAATCATGGTAAGTAATACGGATTTGAACTTAATTGCTATGGGAACCACTGTAGGATTTTAAGCCAGAGAATGGTATGATTTGATTTACATTTGTAAAAGGTCATTCTGGCTGCTGTGCAGAGGAATAGACTCCAGGGGGACAAGCATAGGAGGGAGACCAGGAAGCTACTGCAGCAGTAGGGTAAAAGATGCAGATGCCTGGGAGTGTGGTTGAAACAATGGAGATAGTGAAAAGTGACTATGTTCAAGAGAAGAGCTACAGGATGAGCCAACAGTACCCATTAAGACTGGGATGCTTCATGTAATTCATTTGAGTAAATTTTCCAAATAGCTAGCACACTCTCAACACCAAAATTATTTTAAAATATTCTTGCTATTTTTCATGGAAATAATACAAAATTATCCAAAAAAATCTTGATCTTGATCTTCTTCTATGGAAAATCCCAACCAAATTTATGAACTGCTATTTCGACTCAGGGTCCTATTCTCCATTTTTGTCTGCCATCTGACACATTCTCTGTCAATTTCTTGAGTTCCTCAACTCCAATTACTTTCACTCCATATGTTAAAGCTCTGCTTATTTTGAGACAAATCTTAATTAGGATGAAAAGGATGATTTTCCAGATAATCTAATCCAAGCATTGACTATGCCATTTAGGTGGAAGTCGCACCTGCCAGGCTCAGGTCAGCATCTGCTGTCCCAGCCTGTCCATAAAGCCTGTGCTTACCAAGGCCCACATCTAACCAAAATTATCCTTGCTTCTGAGACATCAGCCATATTTAGCCACTGTGATTCACCAAGGTCAAAATCAACATGATCCCTACTTACTAAAGCCAAATAACCAGTCATTTAGGAAACCTTTTCTCCGTATTACTTTGAGTCCCAATTTCTAGCCCTTGTCTATTTTCCAGTGTTCCTAGCTAACTAATAAAGATGCTGCATTTTAAGGGTCCAATAAAATGATCTTCCTTTCTTCTTCTTCCAAGTTCTGAATGGGAGTCTGAACTAGAAATTAAATTACCATTTACTGATAGATCTAAACTAGAGATTGGGCTTGGATTTAAGGCCAAATGGCTTTTGGCTTTCCTTTTTTATTTTTTATTTTTTTTTAAGATTTTATCTATTTATTTGAGAGAAAGATAGTGAATGAGAGGGAGAGAGAGCACAACCAGGGGGGCAAGGCAGAGGGAGAAGCAGACTCCCTGGTGAGCAGGGAGTCAGAGGTGGGCCTCAATCCCAGGACCCTGGGATCATGACCTGAGCAAAAGGCAGACGCTTAACTAACTGAGCCACACAGGCGCCCCTCAAATGGCTTTCCTTATGTTTCTTTTTGAACTACACTGAACCCACCAAACTACAGTCCTACACCTCCACTGGAATGGTAAAGGTACAATCAGATTAGAGTGGGATGAAGAGCAAGCAGAAAGTGAAGACGCAGAGATAGAAAATATGATTTGATCATTCACAAAGTTGGGCTCTGAAGACGAATGAAGAATAACACAATAGCCAGAGGAGATGTCGGATCCATGGAATGTTAGGTTTTAAGAGGGAAAGTAGTGGGACATGTTACGTGTGTGGAAATAATGAAGGAAAAGGGGAGAGATTGAGGATGTAGGAAAGTAGATGGGTATCAGTAAAGGTGATTGGGAGTCAGTGGATTAAGATTCAAAGTACCAGTGGAAAGACAGGCCGCCATAGTAACAGGTGGGAACATAATAGAGTTGGGGGCAAAGGAACTTGGGTTTCTAGATTTAGTTGTGGGCAGATGGAGTTTTCATTCTATGTTTTCTATTTTCTGAATGAAAAATGAAGTGAAGTATTCAGCTAAGAATGAGAGGGTGGGAGGTGTGAAAAGAGAGAACACTTGAAATTAAAATCTCCCTGAGAAGAAAGTTACTGAGGAAACAATTTCTGAGTAGTCCTGAAGGTCCATTTGAGGTGTGTTAATTCCAAGTGAAACCAGTCAGCCCAGTCATGTCACTTTCTCTAGCAATAGGCAGATACTCAAGATATCTAAGAAAAGCTAAGTATGTGGTTTCAAGTCAGTAGGGATTATTGCTGGCTGAAGATGGAGGAGAAATAGAGGGCCAAAGTAATTGAGGGCATTTGCAAGAACATGATTATATTAATTTATTCAATAATAATCCTCGAACTCCCAATATATGTCAAGAACTAGTCAAAAATGCCTGGCTAAGTGATGGAGATGTAGGTGCAGGCCACTATCTAGGGATTCCACCAGAGCTAAGTGCAGATTTTCTATTTAACTCATACTTCCTTTTTCTTCTCTTGTCATCCTTCTTGGAAAAAGAAACACACACACACACACACACACCAAACAAAAAAAATTTAATATTTACCATGTGTCAGGTACTACACTAGGCCTTTTTATAAAAACGTGACCTTATTTCTTCTTATGTCAATGCTATGAGGAAATTACTATTATTAGCCCTATGTGCAAATGAGGAAAAAGAATATGAAGATATTGAGCTGAGCAACCTCAAAATATCACCTTCAGAACTACTGGCTTTAGAGCCCCTTGCTTCTACAGGTTAAGCCTTTATCACTTGGGGAAAAAAATAAAACATTTTCCATTAAAATATTTTAAATTTCCCATTTTCACTTTAATGCATAAGCAACCAGTTTTTATTTTAAGATCCTTGGAAGAAGAGCTTTAAACTCTTCTATAAACGAGTGAAATTATTATTCCAAATTATCTACTTTTGTAAATTGAACAGTCTTGACTATGCAAGTAATTATTTTAAAGCTCTACAAACAGATAAACAGCTACTTTGTTCTCCTTCCTTCCCAAACTCTCTTGTGGGTGACACACCCTGAAGAAAATACTTATGCTTTATCTAACATTTTCTTTTTTTTTTTTTTTAAAGATTTTATTTATTTATTTGACAGAGAGATCACAAGCAGGCAGAGAGGCAGGCAGATAGAGAGGAGGAAGCAGGCTCCCTGCTGAGCAGAGAGCCCTATGCGGGGCTTGATCCCAGGACTCTGAGATCATGACCTGAGCCGAAGGCAGCGGCTTAACCCACTGAGCCACCCAGGCGCCCCTAACATTTTCTACTTAAGAGAAATAATCTGAATTCTAAATTTGGGCTTGGAGAATAAACAGAAATTTCCCTCCTCAACTCCTCTTCCTTCCTTGCTTGCTAATCAAACTAAGATAATTGTTCTGCCCTAGAAAATATCCAATGACTAACAGATACTATTGTGTTGTTTTTTTTCCTGTGAGAAAACCTTAAAGAGGCAGCCCATCCTAGTCATCAGAAATCACAAAATTAGCAAGGAATGAGAGAATGCAGGCTTTAAGACAAGGGTTGTACAGAGGTGAAGGTCATTCACATTCTTAATGTGGAAAATTTGACAGGGAAATTGGGAGAGTTTCATTGTTCCCTTGTTATCTAGAAAAACATTGAATTTCTAAGGTTGAATCATGTAAAAAGTCTCTCCAACTACTTATATTATTCAAGACTATGTTATATTTGAATAAATTCCACTATCACTATCTGGAAAGACAAATCCAGGTCAGACAAACATAAAAAATGAACCATGCTTCCTGAGCAGTAAAACAGATTGGTCGTGCATGACATTTAGCCAGATTTGGTAATAGCTATCAATTGTTGAGAATTTACTACATTCTAGACCAGAGATTCTCAATCTTGGTTATGCACTAGAATAACTGAAGACGTATTTTTAAACTATTTATTTTGAATTAATTTTTGACTTACAGAAAAGTTGCAAAAATAGTACAGAAAGTTCTCGTATGTCCCTCACCTGCTTCCTATAATATTAACTCCTTACATAACCATGTGATATTATCAGAACCAAGAAATTAACATTAATGATATAATATTAGTAAATAAATTAGGTCCTGTTAGAATTTTACCGGTTGTTCCACTAATTTCCTTTTTGGATTTAAGATTGCATTGAACTGGTATTTCTTTTTAGCCTTGTCCAATCTGTGATATTTCCTCAGCCTCTTCTTGTCTTTCATAGCCTTGATCCTTTTGAAGAGTATTAATCGGTTATTTAGATTTAATTTGGGTTTCTCTGATGTTTTGTCGTGATCAGAACAAAGGGATGCATTTTCGTAAGAATACCACAGAAATGATATACCCTTCTCAAGGCATATCAAGGAGTTCATAATGTTGATGTATTATTTTGGGGAATACTAACGTTGATAACTTGGTTAAAGTCATATCTAATGGGTTTCTCCTCTATAGTTATCTTTCTTTTAGTAGTTAATAAATACTTTGAAACCACACAAATTCTGTTTCTCCTCAGATATTTACTCACTATTTTAACATCCATCAGTAGATCTTATCTACAACAATTATCGCTGTGGTTTCTGTCCAGAAATGAGTTTCTATTTCCCTATTTCCTTCAACATTTATTAACTGGAATTCCTCATAAGGTAAGGTTTGTGTTTTTTTTTTTAAATGCTGATACCTAGGTCCCACCACAGACAAACTCAATGAACATTTACCCCTAGCATATTACCCCTAGTTCGCACAATATGGCTAAGCAGGTATTATTATTCCCATTGGAATATGAAGAAATTGATACTTGGAATGACATAGTAACATATGTTTTTACAGCTAGGAAGTAATGAAGGCAAGACAGAAGCTCTGAGCTACCTATCTCTAAAATCTATCTTTGTTCCACTGCCCCAGCTTTCTTCCTTTTCCGTTCAGCTCACTATTCTTGATGTCACACTTTGCCCCATTTAAAGCTTATTCTACAAACTCCAATCATCTATATCTGCTATCTAGATCAGGGCAGGGGTAGTCACATTTTTTTTTTCCTCAGAATTTTTTGACATTCACCTTCCTAAAGAGTGAAGAATAGATACCAACTGCATTTTGGCCTTCATATGGACAACAGTTCTTTGCAGAACAACATGAGAGTGAAAGAAAATGATACATCATATACATTTAGGTATTTAGGCTAATAGGCAACCTTTTTAAAGAAATATAATCCAAATGCTATCTGAGGGAATCAAGCTCATCTGGCATTAAGCATATGCATGTAGTGGTGAAGTGGGGCTTTGGAGCCAGGAAGAACCAGCAAACCACTCACTGATCCTAAATATGTTTTTTCTAACATTCTTAAGGTTCAATTTCCTAATTGTTAAGTTGTAAATATTAATATTAATACCAATTCTTGTGAGGATCCAGTGAGCTTTAGCTCAACAATCAATAACCATGACCTTCAAAAAATCACTGTAACCAAATTGCTGAACACCTGATAAGAGATGAGTAGTTAAAAAAGTTTTTTTTAAAGATTTTATTTATTCGAGAGAAATGAAAACAAGCGTGGGGGTGGAGGCAGAGGGAGAAGGACAGCAGACTCCCCCTCTGAACAGCTAACCCCATATGGAGCTCAATCCCAGGATCCTGGGATCATGACCTGACTGAAAGGCAGATAAGAATCTGACTGAGCCACCCAGGTGCCCTGAGATGAGTACTTTTTAAGAGAAATTTTGGGAAAAGGAGAGAGAGGTAATTTTGGAGGGTATGACCCTTAGAAGAGATCAGATGGTGTGGGTGTGTATAGGAGTTTTGGAACTGCCCGAGGGATGCATAAGCACCCTCTAGCATCAGTAGAAGCTAAATATGTGTACTTTGAAGAAAAAAGGAAATTAGAATTTTTAACTGATATTTTTAGTAATTATTAACGGTATAAAAGAAAATATGATGTGCGGTTTAAAGAAATACTTCTTGTAAGAGCACTGTTACCCATTGTGGAGTAAACAACTGAGCTGTACCATAGGAAGTGTTTTTGTCAATAATCGGCACATTTCAGTATGGAAAAGAATCATCAATCACCTAGTCCAATTACCCATCGGGTGCTCAACTCTTCTCCGGGATATTTAGGTAAGAAGTCATCCAGCTTATGCTTGGCTACATCAAGTGATGAATAACTCTCTACTTCCCACGCCAGTCCATTTTTATCTTTGGACAGTTCTAAAAGTTAGAATGTTGTTTCTTACATTGAGCTGAAAATCTGTTTTCCTCTAGCTTCTATCCACTCATCCTAGCTTTCATCTTCAGAGCCATATTCAGTACTTCCAATTTCTGTTCTAAATGACAAGCCTTCAATTATCACACTCCTCTTGAGACAGCTGCCCTTCTGGATTTTCATGCCAGAAAATCCTGCTGACCATGTTTCTGAACATGTTGAGATCTACTTTCCCAGAATCCAGGGAGTAGGTATGACTGTACCTACTCTTTCCTTTCCTTGCTATCATATACCTTGGAAGAATATGACCATGTCTTCCCTGGAGGCATAACTTCTATTTTGCCAAAAATGTTCTTGGAGTTACTCAAATACAGATACAAAGTCATCATTATTCCCAATTGCTTTCAGTAACTCTGGGAGATACATTTTGAGATAAAGCAGGTCAAGAACTTGTCAGAAGTAGTACTACTAGCTGAATGAGAGTCCCTTTATACATCCCCAATATTTGATACTCCCCTTTTTACAATATATTAAACCTGTGCAACATGTCTGACCTAAATCAGAAACATATCATTTATTTCTTACATCAGGCCAAATGACACTTAATACATCTTCACAATAATATCACACCTGTACTTTCACCTTTCATTCATACTCCAGTTATCTCTAGTGAATTTCTGCTCTTAGGGTTTTGGATTTCTAAGCAGGCATAAATGACATTGCAAATTTCTCTACTCAGCAAAGTCTGTCTCTACTCAATTAGATCTATTCTCCCATTACTATATTTCAAACAGACCATAGTCACCAAACTTTGGTGACACCAGTGAGATATTTACCATCTGTTTTATGATATCTAATTTGCTAGGTTACCAGCTATAATCAAATATATTGAGTCCACAGGATGTACTGATAATCAAAATAAATGTAATCTGAAATAGCTGTTTTTTAAAATTTTTAAAAAATGAAATAGAAATTTAGCCAGAAATGAGGGCATTGTAAATTTAATCTGGGCCTAATCTCTGGGTTTGACACCTAAGGGCAGACATTCTGTAGGGAACTTCTGCTACTTTTCTCTGCTTCTACCACTGGTATTATGTCAAACAGGCAAAATGAAAATGGTCAGGAACTGCAGTTACCCTATACCAGGAGAGCAGAAGTCATTTTTCAGGCTAGATTTTTAAGAGTATAAAGCTCGGTTCACAGTTTAAGAGAAACATAGTTTTCATTCACAATCTGTTTTCCAGCCAACCTATTTTATTATCAATATCAGGAAGGTATAGAGATAAAATATAGTTTAAACTTCAAATCCCTCAAACCAAGCTGTCAGGGAGGGGAGAGGTCAGATGCTGACATACTGGAAAAAAGGAAAGCTAATGATGACCACAGTGGTGATATCAGTTTTTTAACCTGATAAGTATGAATTGGGATGGAATCAGGAGAAGATGAGAGTTGGGTTATTTGAGGTTCATGCTGTTGATGGTAAAGACAGATGTGCCTAGAGAGGGTTAAGTACATAGAAGACGAGGCAATGCAATCTCAGAATTGAGATAAAGCCTCCACCAAGCTCTAGGACTCATTTTCTCTCCTGCTGAATGCTTAAGAAATTGTTTTTGAATCATGTGCATCCTAAAAACGTAATTTCTTATGATCCCAGAAGTTTGCTGGCATAGGAGGGAAGGATGAGTTTGGTCTTTAAGTGTCCTCATGTCCATCACTGGCTTTCACTTCAGCATTGATCCACTTTTTCTTCTCATGTTAAAAAAAAAAAAAGGGGCGCCTGGGTGGCTCAGAGGGTTAAAGCCTCTGCCTTCAGCCCAGGTCATGATCCAGGGGTTCTGGGATCGAGCCCCGCATCGGGCTCTCTGCTCAGAAGGGAGCCTGCTTCCTCCTCTCTCTCTGCCTGCTTCTCTGCCTACTTGTGATCTCTGTCTGTCCAATAAATAAATAAAATCTTTAAAAAAGAAAAAAAAAAAAAAAAGACCAGAAAAAAACATGTTAGAACATGTAGTTCTATAGTAAGTTAGTTCAATAGTAAGATACTATTCTGGAATTCTCATTCACATGGCATTTAAGAAATAATTGCTTAAATTATGCCACTATTATATGAAAAATAACTTGTTTTTTTTATTAGCTTTGTGGGTCATTGATTTTTTTTTTTTTTTTTTTTTTTTTTTGTACAAGAATAGGATATGTTCCTTCTGTCTTTAAAGATCCCACAGAGGGGCACCTGGGTGGCTCAGTGGGTTAAAGCCTCTGCCTTCAGCTCAGGTCATGATCCCAGGGTCCTGGGATGGAGACCCACATCGGCCTCTCTGCTTAGCGGGGAGCCTCTTCCTCCTCTCTCTCTCTCTCTCTCTCTGCCTGCCTCTCTGCCTAATTGTGATCTCTGTCAAATAAATAAATAAATCTTAAAAAAAAAAAAGTTAAAGATCCCACAGACTTGGAGAGAAGATAAGACATACATGAATACCTAATACATAATCTATAGTGTGGCAAGAAAGAGCCCAGAGGTTTAGAGAAAGGATTAATTCTGAATTCAAGAACACCATAAGCAAAATGGGAACTGTGATATGAATGTTTATATCCCCACAAAGTTCATATGTTGAAATCCTAATGCCTGATGCGATGATATTGAAAGGTGGGGCTTTTGAGAGGTGCTTAGGTCATGAGGGTGGAGAGCCCTCACAGATGGGATTTGTGCCCTTATAAAAGAGGCTTCAGAGAGATCCCTAACCCCTTGCACCATGTGAGGACAGAGTGAGAAGGCACGGACTATGAACCAGAAAGAGGGACCTCACCAGAAGAGGACCATGCTAGCTCCTTGATCTTGGATTTTTCTGGTATCCCAAACTGTGAAGAATAAATTGTGGTTGTTTATAAACCATCTAGCCCATGGCATTTTGTTACAGCAGCCTGAGCTGCTAGGAATGGACTAAGACAATGGCTAATGGTGAAACAAGAGGATTCAAACATGAGCAAAGTGAGCGCAGACCTCAGTTTTACCACCCTGCCTTAGCCACATCATTTCACCCTGCATTAGTTTCTTCAACCATTAAATAAGAAAGGAAAACGGCATTCTTGCCCAAAGTATTCCTATCCTCTGGAGATGGCTCTGAGATGAGCACATCAATAGACAGATCCTAAACCAAGCAAAAATATCGTATTGTTCATGGAAAGCTTCACAGTGCTCGGAATAGGGCAGAAATGTCATCGCTGTCTGCCACCGCCACCTTCCAAACTTTACCTTCTTTCAGAACAGTCCCACAAACAGAGGCTGTGTTGTCAAGCTGAAGTGAAACTGGATGTTCACATGAAGCCAGTCTTAAAAGAAGGTTAATTTGTGTTAGCAAACTGTCAAATAACCTGTCATACCTCATTATTTTTCTTTATACACATCCTTCCTTCCTCTCCAGTATAAAATAAAGAAATAAACGATAAAAGTATCTCCAGGATTGTGTGATAGCTGATCTTTCAAGGCTACTTTGTAGCTAAATAAATAAAAAGAAAAACAGAAACAGTGCTATTCTGAAGGACTTTTTTTCCTCTTTGAAGACACTGCAAAGCAATCATGATAATATAAATTCAAGGGCAAGTGCTTCATCCTTTATAAACTTGAATTAGTAAGTTGATCCTCTTCACCAGCATGTTTTTAGTGCACAGAGAGATAAAATTTGATACGTTCATGAAAACAATCACTTTAGTACAACAAGAGGTGTTAATAAGTATTGGCATTGAAAATGTATGAAACAACCAAAATGCAGAGAAAGTGATAGAGTCCTTATTATAGTATATAAATTACATTGTTAAAATGATGATTGATATTATAGCTTATATTTCAAAGACTCCCTTTATAGAACAAATCTACTGTCAAAAATGATAATAAGAAAATACTTTCTCAAGAGTATACCTGCCCATATCTAATTCTACAAAACTGTAGACATGAGAGAGTTTTCTAGAATAATGAACTATCTAAAAATAAGAGGTGGGCAGAGGAGTTTAAGGGGGAAAAAATGACACTAAAATATATCACCTTAAATTTTTTTTAATACTCTACATAAAAGTGCTTCATTCAAAATAGTCCAAAAATGGCATGCAACACTACATTATATAAATTTATATAGTACCCCTCCTTTTTCAAATACCATCTATGCATGAATTATCAGTAGGGTTCTTCTGTGGTTACTTGATTATGTATTAGATCAATCTTTCTCTCTGTCTCTGTCTCTCTTTCCCATGAAGAAATTGAGAAAATGAGTCAAGTTACTTGCCTCAGCTCATACCAAATAAAGACACGTTTTTAAACATCTAATAAGATAACTTTCAAATATGACAAGAGGGATCATGTCAGGTCAACTTAAAGAAAGAAATGAACAATCAAACAAGGTACAACCAGTGGCTTTAAAACAGTGTTTGTTCTTTATACTTCTACTGGTTGCAAAGGACAGAGGGGAATTCAGGTAATTTCAAGTGACAGGGTTCACTTCCTGTTTCCAGTCCAGCATGTAAAGAGTTTGGAAGTCATCACTCCCATCCTCACAATAAGTAAACATATGAATAAGCTGAAAATCAGCAACTTTCCTCAAATCAACTGGAGAATTGAGATGATGGAGCAAATGCTACCCTAAATCCTGGAGAGAAAGGCAGATACAGGGAATCACAGTTCACTGGATACAGAGGAGAAACCTCAGCTAGAGCCAGCATCCGTTAGGGATACTTTAAGGGAACTGACGAATTGCTGAAGAGTGAGCTAAGACAAGCATAAGAGATAAAAACCCCTGGAGACCCAGCCTTTGGGGTGTTCCCGGTACTTTTTGTGAATTTTAACTCCAGGAGCCCAACCAGGTTCTTACTGAGAAACTGAAGAAAAATCTTCTCATGCTCCCAAAAGGAAAAGAGAGAAGTAGCCATTTCAAAATATACCTAGAGCATTTTGTTCTACTTAACAAAATCTTTTCTTGAGGGAAAAACGAAACTGACTTGGGTTTTATCAGAGTCTAACAGATGTGGGGGATGGGAAATACCCAACTCCAGTGCCCTCTAGCCTTTTGGTCTCACTTGGGGGGGGGTGAGACTTAAAATAATAAAATTGAGACTTAGACATAATCGTGGCCGCTAAAATGATTTCCCTGCCCCCATATGGGCATCCTGCGCCATACGAATAGGGTCCCTGAATAATAACAGAGGAGTACAGCTGAGAAAAACTGTGTGGCTCAGACCTTATTTACAAAGGAGATTTCAGGAAAACTCAAAGACAGCAGAGATGACAAAAGGAAGGACACCATAAGAAATTTCAGTCTCTGACATCTACAGCTATAGTCAACAGTAAACATAGCTCAACACCTAGCCAGATAAATAGAAAATCTCACACAAAGGTCAGATTACTGAGTTCTCCTACCCAAGACATCACATCAGGCTTTCAACCAAAAAATTACAAAGCTTGCTAAGAGGCAAAAAAGACACAGTCTGAAGAGACAAGGCAAGGATCAGAACCAGATTCAGATACGGCAGATACTGGAACTGATCAGACCTGAAATTTAACAACAATTTGTATGTTAAGGTCTCTCATGAAACAAAGAGACACTGTGTAAGAACAAGAGAGTAATGTAAGCTGAGAGATGGAAACTCCAGGAAAGAGTCAAAAGGAAAGACTAGAAATCAAAAATCCTGTCACAGAAATGAAAAAAGGCCTTTGATGGGCTCCTCAATAGACTGTACCCAGCCAAGGAAAGAACTTGAGAACTTGAAGATATGTCAACAGAAACTTCTCAAATTGCAAAGCAAAGAGATTTTTAAAAACAAAAAACAAAAAAGAGAATACAATATCCAAAACTGGGGGACAAATACAAAACTAAAACATACACATAATAGGAATACCAGAAGGAAATGAAAGAGAGAAAGGAACAGAATAAATATTTGAAATATGAATAGCTGAGAATTTTCAAGTTAAGGATATGTGCTGCAAGGACACAAGGGGAAACAAGGGAGTCCAGAAAAACTTCTCAGCTATCAACGGAACCAGTTTCATGGAGAATTAAGATGCCCTTCATTCTATCATAGCACACAACATAATCTACTGGCCACAAACTATAATGTAGCCACCGCTATTCTCACAGATCACTTTTCGTTTTTTTGGTTTTTTTTTTAAAGATTTTATTTATTCATTTGAGAGAGAGAAAGAGTACAAGCTGGAGGGTGGGGCAGCAGAGGAAGAAGTAGAAGCAGACTCCCGGCTGAGCAGGGAGCCCGATGCGGGACTCCATCCCAGGACCCTGATATCATGACTGAGCTGATGGCAGACACTTAACTATCTGAGCCACTCAGGTGCCTCATACAGACCACTTTTCTGCTGTGAGTGGGTCTGGTCTGTTTTCTGACTGTGGTTGACCCTTAAACAACATGGGTTTAAGCTGCACACATCCACTTACACATGGATTTTTTTTTTCAATAAAAGCAATACAGTACTGTAAATGTATTCTTTCTTCCTTGTGATTTCTTAGTAACATCTTTTCTCTAGCTACTTTACTGTAAAGATACAGTATATAATACATATACGGAATGTGTGTTAATTGTTTATGTTATCGGTAAGTCTTCTGGTCAACAGTAGGTTATTAGTCATTAAGTTTTTGGAGTGTTAAAAGTTATCTGCAGCTCTTCAGCTGTGTGGGGTGTGGAAGCCCCAACCCCTGTGTTGTTCAAGGGTTAACTATATTTTCTTTCTTCTTCTCTACCTCATGTTCTTTGTCTACGTGGCTTTCACAACTTCATGCCTCCCTTTTTGCTTTGCGTCTTAGCCTTTGATCAGTTGATTATCTGTGTCCCTCTCTACAGCTCCCTATTCTACTCAGTAAGAGAGAATCCAGCTTGGTTCCTCACTTTCCAGCATCAGCATCTTCACTGAACAGAATCAAATCACTTCATCAAACACCTGATAGGCTGCTGGCCAACCCATACACTGGTTGCATTTGGCTCAGGTGCTAATTCTTGATCTAGACACCTCTGAGCTAAGCACACAGATCATGTGATAAAATGAATTAAGAACAAGAAGCTGCTTCCTAGTACTATTAGCAAGGTAGTCTCTTAGCATGTTATGAATTTATCTGAATTCCTAGGCATCTTGGTAGCAGGTTGCGAAGATCAAACTTAGTTCCCAAAGAAAATGGGAACTTTGATTTAGTGATCATTTATCTAACCCTAACCCTAACCTTAACCCTTGAGTTTCATTTCTGGTTTATGTATCACCCCCACCACCACTACCACCAATGAACAAGGATAGGGGGACAAGGAGTAAACAATTTAACAACACTGATGACCACCCCAAGGTAACTCTTGAGAGTCACAGAGCAAGACCAGGCTGCTCATATCACCCAAAGTCAGAGCAGACAGCTGCAAAGAGTACAAAGATTGATGTGACATCCCCTTTCCTCAATGGTCCCATTCCCTTAGTTATTTCATTGTGTCACCTGTCCCAAAATACTTTGAATCTCCTCTACTAAACATGTGGCTGGAAAAGGAAGAAAGGAAAATGGACATATTCTAAAACAGGAGTGTGTGTATGTGTACCTCTGTGTGTGTTTAATTTTCTCCACCAGAGCACAATATGTTTGAATAAATATATTTTTCATCTACCTGATTTAAATGTAGGCTGCTAATTTTCTGAAGCAAATAAAATCAATGTAGGAAGAAAGCACAGTATTCTTAACTTGAATTCAAGTTAAATATGAATATGCTTCCTCCTCACTAGTTTTCAAGGGATCAACTCAGCTAACTTCTCTCTCTGCACAGATGACACACAGCAGTGAGGAAGAGACACCAGGCACCAGCATCATTCTTCTTAGTTCTTGACTGTGTTTGACCTTCTGGGGCACCTCTCTAAGAGAGGGAAAGCGTGCTTTGCTCTACCTCCATGTAGAGGGCAGGGTACGAGTAAAGGCTACAAGATAGAAGACAAGAACCCTGTTCCTGTTTAACTAACTCTCTCTGGCCTCACAATCAAAAGAGGTGCCCTCATGCATCACATCTTTTCTATTATCTTTGGCCGCTGTGCATACTGTTTCTCGGTGAGAAAGAGTGAAACCTTCTGCTTTTCAATAGAGATTTGTACTTAAGAAAGAGACACAAAATGTGCAGCAGTCCTGTGTTCCCATTTTGCCAGTCTTCTCTGGCCCCACATACCTTATAACCTGATGGCTCCTGCCCACAGACAATGTATCTCATCCTAATCTGTTTCTTAGGACAGATTTTTAGGAGAGAGAAGGCAAACACCTTTGTCTTAAAAAAAATAATAAAAAATAGGAGCACCTAGGTGGCTCAGTGGGTTAAAACCTCTGCCTTCGGCTCAGGTCAGGATCCCAGCATCCTGGGATCAAGCCCCACATTGGGCTCTCTGCTCAGCAGGAAGCCTGCTTCCTTTTCTCTCTCTGCCTGCTTGTGATCTCTGTCTGTCAAATAAATAAATAAAATCTTAAAAAGAAAAAAAACTTAAAAAATAAAAAATATATTTTAAAAGCTGTTAGAGTTTTCACTGTTTAATCTGCAAAAGAAAATACCAAAGTCATTCATTCATCAAAATGTATTGAGTGCTTCGACACCAGTGGCCTTAATACATGTCTGCGGGAACTTAAAAAATGGTCAGGAAGGTTTCTCGTTTTAGAGTTGAAGAAACCAAATCACAGAGAGGTCAGATGATCTATTTAAACTAAGAAATGGAGTATCATTACAATAACGAGGAGTTTGGTTCACTGGTTGTCAGCCAAATAATTTCACTTACCTTTTCATACAGCAGCTACAAATATTACCATACTTCAGGACCTGTGATATTATGTGTATCATGCAAGATGAAGGTCATGTATGTCCTATCTCATGTGACATTATGTAGTTATTTGTTTTCCCTTCAAGCTACAGAAAATTTAGTGTGAATTTACACTCAGTTTTAATTAATTGAAAAGATGTTTGAAGTCAACTTTATCTTCCACTAGTAAAAACAAAACAATACAAAACAAAACAAAAGCCAGTATGTCCTTTAAATTAAAAAAGAAAAGTGACCAGTCTTACTTTGCTCTCTCTCCTGTGAGCCCTCTTCTCCCTGAATTCGCATGAATAGAGGTAGTGAGGGAAGTGAATTCCCCATTACCTGGAGAGTAAAGAAACCCAGACACGTATAGAGAGCTTAGTGTACATGCTGCATAATAGTATTTCTGAAGAGTAGTGAATTCTGTATTCAAACAGAGGTCAGCAAATAAATCCAGAGTGCCTGAGTGTTTGATTTTTCCTTTTTAAAGATGAGCTTCTCTTTTGGTTGGAGGCTTTCATTTCCCAGCTCTGACACAGGGTAGTCACATATGCAAACACGGACACTATGCCTGCAATCTCAATATAGATTAATTATTTCTGGCTGCCCAGAACCTCCCGTGGGTTATGCTGTTTCCCTGATAAACCCCAACCCTCCCTACTCAAGAGACAAAAGACACACACACACACACACACGTGCGCGTGCACGCACAGGCACACACCCATAAAAGGTGAGCGCCTCAATCCATAGTTATTTCACCTTGAATAGACTTTCCAAATGGTTTTTGGTTTTTACTCTTTTATTTTGCTTTCTATATAAAACAGTAAAAACCAAAAAGGAATTTCAAATCTCGGGTTTTTTTTTTTTTTTATTAGTGTATCACAAACTGCTAATTAGAAAAGATTTCTTTTACTAAATGATTTCGTTCTTATGTCTGTTTTACTACTTGAAAGGTTACAGCTTCAGGAAAAAAGAAAAGAGCCTTAATTAAAGAATGAATTATTGAATATTCAGTTTTAATTGATGTTGCCCTGTGCTATTATTTTGCATGTTTACAGATGTTTTATGTGATTCTGTTATCGGAATAACTCAAGAGAGAGACACTGACTACTGAGCCTAAAAAGGGGGAGGGCTTCTGCCTGATCACATCCAGCCATTTAAGTTCAAGAATCATCTGAAGCGTGGTTTCCATGACAACAAGTCACTAATTGCAAACATAAAATAAAAAATCAACCTTCCCTGAATTTGGCAGCTGCATGGATGATGTCTTTTTTTTTTTTTTAATGGTAAAATGGCACTTTTCTTTAGGGAATTCCTCAAGTCATTTTCCTAAAACCAGGAATCCACTCCATTGTGGGGTTAACTCCAGTGTGGGGAAAGTGTCAGCTTAGAGCTATCCAAATCTTTTAGGCTGTGATTGCCAACACCCAGCTCCTGCTGGAGATAAGGGAAGACAGTTACGATGAGGAGTGAAGGATTTTTGCATCTTTGAGTTATGGAACAGCAGAGACTGCTGCTGGGACAGATGAACAAACCAAAGAAATGCTACCATATACCGGCTTTAAACATCCTTTAGACAAGGGAGGAAAGACAGACTGAGGGGGGAAAAGGTGAGTTAAAACCTAAAATTGGCCACTTTCCTCGGGGTTAGTCATCCATGCTCAATCACTAGCAAAGGTTTCTGGTTTCTCTGCCTGGTAGATTTTAAAAAACAAACAAAAAAGTGCACCCCTTGAGACTTAGAAACCTGTTCCACTGACACAATGGCACCATTCAAAATTCACCAATTTATGAACTGCAGCATATCATTTGTAAAAATTGCTTCAGCCTGAGTTACCTTTCACCAGCTCTGTTAAGTCTACTCACTGGGTCACTAGGAGTGAGCAAGAACATTTTGATAAATTCTGTTTCCATGACGATGAATTAACCAGTGAAAAGGGGGAGGTGTTGAAAGATCTGTATTCTGTAGAATACTCTCAAATGTTTGCCTGTTTTCATTTTTAGCCATTTAGTTCTCATGGCTCTGTTCCAGGACTCTTTAATTTGCCAGTAGCTGTTTTTCCTACACAGATTACAGGAGTAATTCATCAGTGAATGTTTCACTCAGTGGTCCCCATCTAATGTAAGGAAACATAAAAATGAATTTTTCCAATTATGCCTTTTTGTTTGTTTAGAAAGAACGTAGTAAGCTTTTCCCCCCCTTTCTTTCCTCACAATCTGGCTTTAGTGTTCTTACTCTTGCTTCTTTATTGACCATTACCTTACGCAGACTACAATTGCGATTTGTGTGATGTTGAGATCTGCTTTTAAATACCAGTAATCCCCCCAAAGGCAATGGTTTCTGAATTTACTGGACCAAAACCCCAGAGGGGGACGTAAAGAGAAAAAGAACATTAGAACATGTAGGCCCTGTACATGTTACAATGAGACAAAGTGTTTAGGAAAAAATTAAGAAAGCAATAGCGCCCTTCTTTGACTAAATTACTTTAAATTGGCTTATTTATATACAATGGTTTCTGTTTATGTTATTCCAGTATTTATCCACTTCTTGAATTTGATGATAACACTACTATTTCCTTGGGGATCAAAAAATAAAAGAGTGATTCTGATGGTTTTGTTTTCCAAATGATGAAAATAGCAAAAAGAAGTTGTCTCTTCATACCAGAAAAAAACTGGATATGCAACGATTTTCTTGAAGTACATGAAGTAAGAAAAATGGCCCCTCAAAACATGTATTTCTAATCTAGCTTAAGTTTGTATCTCAACAAGTAACTAATTTAGTGCATATTAAAAATTAATTTCAAATAATGGATTTTTTCCCCTTGTCTTTCTTTTCACCTAAAACAAAGGAAATAGCCAGTTTTCAACTTTCAACTGTTTTGTTCTGGTATTGTGTAGCCATGAATTTAAAGAACACTTACATTTTTTTTCAAATTTACTCATCCTTTTCTTGAAGCAGGAAGAAACTTTAGGGAGATGTCCCAGACCGCCAATAATTAGCAAACCGATCAGATATTAATCTAAGACTCAAAGTGCAAAGGACCATGAGATTCACAGGCAGTAAAGAAGAAAACTGCTTAACACTTTTTATGCAAAGATCTGCCAATCAGAACTACTTTTTAACTATTTCAATAAATAGTAATACAATAGTACATTTTTCTGTTAAGAACTCTTCTTCAGGGTCATATTCTGAGAACTTAATTTCTCTAACAGAATTCTCATACTGAAAAGAATATGGTAATTTTCTTTTCCTTCCTCTCTAACACCAAAGCACAAAAAAAATTACTAATATTAGTGGATCTCAAAGAATGTACATGATTGAAAATCAAAGTAATTGTTTTAATGAATAAACTCTAGTTGTTTGGCAGCAGACATCTATAAACTATTAGAAAAGGAAACCATGCCACTCTAAAATCAATGTATTGGTAGCCCTGAATTTGTCCATCTTGATTTAAAACAGCGGGGGCAAGAGTGTCAGTTGACTGGATATGGACAAGGGGACGTCCCATGTCGTCTTTCGTTCACCTGCCATATGGAACTCCTGCTTCTTATGGGCAACGTGGGTGGGTTCTGCTAGTAGCACCATGCTTCCCTTCCTGCACCGAACGTCGTGTGCAAGTCGCTGGCATTCAGTTCACATGGATGTTAATAGTGTGAGATCCCTCAGCCAGCTGTTGTCTGGAAAATAGAGATGGCATGGCCCACCCAAGAGACAGCTGCCTTCACACCGATGTGACCTGTGGCTGGCACCAGGCAGTGCAGGAGTCAGCTTGTTAATGCTAATGTCTCCAGTGAGATAGGGATACACAGCAGCTCTCTCAGACCTGTAGATTGAAAGTGTCACAAAAATACTGTCAGGCTCGTTGCTGATCATTAAAAATGAGTACAAATGAGAGGAATAATGGCTTGTTGATCCACCTGAGTCAAGTTTGACATCCTTGTGACACTATTTACAACTGTATCGATGTCATTCAGGCATTCGTGAGAGAGATTTTTGACAAAGAAAATTATCATGAAACTTCTTGAGTTTCGGGGTAAAACTGGTCAAAAGCAAAACATACTATAAGCTCCAACAATGTTTATCTCATCATACACATTAAGTGATGTGCTCAGCAACTATCCTATATATTGCATATATTACAGACTATCTATTACATAAAATTCTTTTGAACACTGACAGGACATTTTATAAATATTCAGGACAATGACATTTAAAGAGGCTTATTACTTTGTGATGAACATAATATACAAATACATAATTTACCATAAACGTGGTCCCATTTAAATGTGGATATTGAATACATAGTCATATAGCAATATAAGCACTGTTAAGAAAATATACATTTGGGGTATATGGGTGGCTCAGTGGGTTAAACCCTCTGACTTTGGCTCAGGCCATGATTCCAGGGTCCTGGGATCGAGCCCCACATTGAGCTCTCTGCTCAGCAGGAGCTTGCTTCCACCTCTCTCCCTCTCTGCCTGCTTTTCTGCTTACTTGTGATCTGTATCTGTCAAATAAATAAATAAAATCTTAAAAAAAGAAGAAAATATACATTTATGAATCTAAAGAGCAGGTATCTTCTAATATTTCCAATCTGTTCCTAAAAGGTTGTGTGCAATATTTTTTAATCACGTAGTTTCTTAATTTACTGAGAACTTACTACTTAAATAAATTCTGCAATGATTCTTTTAGTAAAACCAGAAAGATGTTTGTAGTATGAAAAACTATTCTCTTTATGTATGTTTTGCAACTTATAATTTTTATACTTACGATTTTTAAATGGTATATTTAAGATAAGAAGTTTAAAGCAGGTACATGTTTTTGTTGTTGGCATTTTTTCCCACTCTTTCAGTGGGAGGTGATACTGAGAGGTATAACTTCAAGAGCAGCATGTTGATGCAAAGAGATTTGATCAAGAGTGCTGGCCCAGGATCCAACTCCCACTTTCCTACAGAGAATCTAATCCTGTTGACGGCCACATGTTGCTCCCTGTGGCATAAAAGGTTTATACCAACGTCCAGTTCGATAGCTGAGAATCTCTGCCACGAGCTGAGAAAACATTTACTGGAGGATGTTTAGGTGAAGAGAAGTAATAGTCTTCTACTTAATGTAGGAATCAGGGCAAACCTCCATCTGTAAATCACATAAAATTTTAACAGCACGGAGAGATGATCATTATTTAAAAAGCTCTTTTAGTAAAATAGATTGCTACCAATTCAGTGAGAAAGTTGGTGTCGTTATTCACTCAACAAACGTTTAGGTGTATTCGCTATGGTTTTGCCCCCCGAAAGTTGAGTGTGTGTATGGAACATGTATAGAGATAGAGATAGAGAATCTAATGATTATAAAGCAATATGGCAGATAGCTATAAAAAGGCAACCAAAATCATTGTAATGGAGGACTGTAGGAAGAGGTTATTGGAGAGAGAACAGTAAGGTTTAACAAAAGCCTTCTGAATGAGATAATTAGGGAAAGAGCATTCCACACAAAGGGGACAGCCAAACAGAAGCAGGAAGTGAAAATCAATCCATTAGGCAGAGACAACCACAAACTGCTCAGTGTTGCCTGAGTGCCCAGTGTAAGGCATGCCCGGGAAACAGAGTGACAGAGAGACAGGCAGAAGCCCCAACAAGGAGGGCTCACAGTCACTATTAACCTGCATGCTGTCTTGTCCTCACCACCCTCTTGGGAGGTGAAGGCAGTGATTCCAATGGAAGATAACGACGGTGACGGTTAAGTGTGCAAGAAGAAAATGAATCAAATCTATGTAGAAGAAGTAGAATAATCAGAACTTGGTGATTGATGGTCTCACAGAGAGATGAGAGATTGCAGTTCTGCCTTGAGCAACTGGGTGGACGGTGGAGTCACCAACTGAGGGAAAGGATCCTTTTGTGGGGGGAACATGTTGCAACAAGTGTCTATGGAATGTTCCTTTGGAGATGCCCAGTTAGTAATTGGATAAATAAGTCCGAAGCTCAGGGCACACGCCCAAAGTAAGGACACAGACTTGGAAACCACTGGAAAATAATGATATCTGAAACCATGTTACTGTATAAGATTGCCCAAAGAATATAGAAAGTGAGATGAGTTATAGTTTAAGGACCCCACCCTGGGGTTCAATAATTTAAGTGTTTGACAAAACAAAGTAGCCAAGAAAGGAAACAGCAAGGAGTTGACCAGACGTAAGAGAAGCCATAACAAAACACTACTATGGGACCCACAAAAGTGAAAAATGTAGCAGACGAATCCAGTAAGATGAAGATGGAAAACGAAATTACTCGCCCACTCTGCCTCCTCTTACCTGAATACAAATCTGCATCATTAAAAATGGAAAGAACTTAGAAACCTAAGCCCAGGAAACATCTAGGAAAGGGCAAGGTCCACATACTCACAGATTACTTGAGAGTTGTCTGTTGCTAATTTTTAAGCAAGGGAAGCCTTATCAGTTTATTTTGTTAATTTGTTTATTCTCTACCTTGTCCTCAAAGCACCACAAATTCTTTAGATAAAATTCCTGAATTCATTCTTTTCAATTAAGTTTGCAATAAATGTTAAGCAAAAGTCAGTTCACTGTTACATCTCACTGAAAAGTTATCAGGAGTGCAGATTATATCTACTGCAGTTAAGGGTGGAAACTTGTGCTTTGAAGTTAAACTGAGAATGCTCCCTAGAGAGAAGCCTCACTCAATCAGTTGATCCTAATAGAAAAGTATAGCATTCTATAACACAGAGAAAAACAGCAGTCGTAAAAAAGAAGGACACTGGGGTGCCTGGGTGGCTCAGTGGGTTAAAGCCTCTGCCTTCGGCTCAGGTCATGATCCCAGGGTCCTGGGATCAAGCCCCACATTGGGCTGTCTGATCCGCAGGGAGCCTGCTTCCTCTTCTCTCTCTCTCTGCCTGCCTCTTTGCCTACTTGTGATCTCTGTCTGTCAAATAAATAAATAAATAAAATCTAAAAAAAAAAAAAAAAAAAAAAAAAAAAGAAGGACACTGATCTATAAAGCCATATAGAGCAAGCCCACAGCAGACTCCTGAGCAGGGGAGAGTGGAAATACAATGGAATGTTGACTTCTTGGCCTTGTACACGGGAGCACCCCAACAACTGGAGACATACCTAAGGAACACACCATCGCAGCTTTGTCAGCAGCAGTCACATTGTGGTAATGACTCAATCTCCCCAGGTATGTCTTGTGCATCTTAGGGCAAATAATTGATGTTCCTAAATTCCACTTTCCTTATTTACTAAAATGGGATGAAATTATTAATTACCCCTTAAATTTGTCACAAAAAAATCTGAGATACTATATGTAAAGCATTAGTCTAGTAGTTGTCCTCACCATGGAGTGATTTATCCCCCAGGGGACATCTGGCAATGTCTGGAGACATTTTTGGTTGTCACAGCTGGGAGGGGGTGGCTGTTACTGGAATCTATTTGTAGAGGCCAGGGATGCTGAAAGACACTCTACCAGACACAGTACAGCACTCTACAACAATGAATTATCTGATCCAAAATGTCACCTACTCCAAGAATAAGAAACCCTGAGCTAGGAACCACACATACACATTATAGTAGCTCATGTTTCTGGAACCTTCACACCCTGCTAGACACTAAGTACTTAACATTTGTCTCATCTGACCCTCACCAAAATCTCATGCGATTGGCACTAGTATTATCCCCAGGCTACACATTAGGAAACCAACATGCAAAAAAGAAGTTAAGTAATGTACACAAGGTCACACAACTAGCAGAGGTAGAACCAGGATTCCATAAATGTTAACGATTAGTTTTTTTGTTTGAGGGTTTTTTATTTGTTTGTTTGTTTGTTTTTAGTTTTGGAGGTAGAATTTAGTGATGCATCCATTGCATGTTAACACCCAGTGCTCATTCTATCAAGTGCCCTCCTTAATGCCCATCACCCAGTTACCACATCCCCCCACTCATCTCCCCTCCAGCCACCCTCTGTTTGTTCCCTATATCTAAGAGTCTCTTCTGGGTTGCCTTCCTCTCTGTCTTTATCTTGTTTTATTTTTCTTTCCCTTTTCCTATGTTCATCTGTTTTGTTTAAGTTCCACATATGGGTGAAATCGTATGGTGTTTGTCTTCCTCTCACTTACTTCATATAGCATAACACACTCAATGTTAACGATTATTATGTTTCATGGACAAGTGAAAAATTATTCAAATAGTATTCAGATATTTTCAAATATCCAACTCTTGGCATTACATAACCAAAAAAAAATTTTTTTTCTACTTTCATCCAATCATTGACATAAATCTAGACAAAACTGATATGTTGCATGCTTTGACTTCCAGACTCAAGGTTTTCTTTAAATGGACACAAAATGAAAATGGCATAATGGTTGAAAGAGAAGAAAATTTAGCATTTCTTAAGAGCACCTTAAAAAGACAATTGCCAGATATGCTTTTAGAGAAATATTTTTAGTGTTAAAAATCGGTAAAACCTGACTTCAGGAACTGGCCTTGGGTCTTGTCTAATGCTGAAGTCAATGGCTTTTCCTGTAACGGTGTTAGGGTTTAAGTACTGCTTCAGGCCTCTGCAAAGCTCAAACACGGGATCAGAGAGATAAAAGTCACCTGACTATATCACTTTCACTTTATAGTCCAAAATTCTTAGCATCTGTGCATTTATCCAATTGTCAGGGAAGTGTCATTGATTGTTTTTAACAATCTTTGCATCGACGTGTTTCAGAAGGTGGTTTTCTCTTCTTTAAACCTCCCTTCAGGGACTGTGAAACATAAGCTGTTAAGTGCAGATGTGTGTAGACCTTCAAAAAACCCTAGAAAGGCAACGAGATGCTTGAAATGTGAGCACACACACAAGTATTTTGACTAAATGTTTATGGAAATTTGGGGTTCCTGAATTTTTAAGGTAAGTGTATAGCGAGTAAAGACAGTATAGTATATTATGGCATAGTGGCTTATTTTTATTTTTTTTTTTTAGATCTTATTTCTTTATCTGTCAGAGAGAGAGAGGGAGAGAGAGCGAGCACAGGCAGACAGAATGGCAGGCAGAGGCAGAGGGAGAAGCAGGCTCCCGGATGAGCAAGAAGCCCGATGTGGGACTCGATCCCAGGACGCTGGGATCATGACCTGAGCCGAAGGCAGCTGCTTAACCAACTGAGCCACCCAGGCGTCCCTGGCATAGTGGCTTAAAGTGCAAGATCAGTATTCAAATCCTGACTATACCATTTACTAATGATGGGATCTTGACAAAGGGATGTGACTATTCGGAGTCTCAATTACCTTTCCTATTTAAAAAAAAAAAAAAAGGCAAATCTGATTGACTACACAGGGTTCTCCAAAAATAAAATATTTCTTTTTATTTTACGCTGTCATATTTCAAGCACTGTTTTAGATAGTAAGGATACTGTAGTGAACTACTCTCACGTACCTTATAATTTAAAAAGTTAAAATGAAATATCATCTCAAGTAGCAGTAATTGTTCAAGTAGTTCTGGGGGTGCCTGAATGGCTCAGTCATTAAGTGTCTGCCTTCAGCTCAGGTCATGATCCCACAGTCCTGGGATCGAGCCCCACACCAGGCTCCCTGCTCAGCAGGAAGCCTGCTTCTGCCTCTCTCGCTCCTAATTGTGTTCCCTCTCTCGCTGTGTCTCTCTCTGTCAAATAAATAAAATCTTAAAATATATATATATAGCTCAAGATAATCTGATAATAGTCCAACAAGAACAGGAGCTGACAAGGCCTCAGAGGTGGTACCATTTCAGCAAAGACCTGAAAGAGGTGAGGCAGTGATCCACGTGAGTATGTGGAGAAGAGCTTTCCACGCAGAAGAAAGAATAAATGCAAACATCCTCAGTCTGGAATACTTCAGCAATTTTGAGAAAAAGCAAGATCTGTGAGACTGGTGCTCAGTGACTTCTGAATCGAATTGAAAAGATAGCCAAGGAATAACTCTTAGAAACTTAGATGCCATAGTAGTGTTTTGAATTTTACTTTGTGATGAGAAGCCATCGAACATTTTTGATCTCTCTCTCAGGATCCAATTTATGTTTTGAAAAAAATGACTTTGGCTCTTCTGTGGAGAACAGACTCTAGAGAACCAGAAGTAGATACAGAATGACCAAGTAAAGGTAACTGCAATAGTGCAGGTAAGAGGCAGTGGTCGCTTCAAATAGGAGATGGCATTTAGCAGCTGCTAAGAGTACTAAGATTCATGGTACATTTGAAGGTAGATATATTGAATATAACTTCTAATAGAGTTAGTATGAGTTGTGAAAAAGAAAGTGAGAATGATTCCAAAGTTCTGGACCTAAGCACTTGAGTGAATGGAGACTAAAGAAATAGGTACAAAGGAAGGAAACTATAAAGAACTACAAGAACTTAGTTAAGAGACACTCATTAGACATCCATGTGGGAATATTCAGTAGGCCAATGGATATGCAAGTATACATTCAGGGAAAAGGTCAAGAATGTATCTTAAAATTTAGGCATTGTGAGGGTATAAATAGAGTGAAGCTATCAGGACTGAGTGAGATCCCAATAGGAATGTGCTAAAATAGATCTAGCACAGATCCTGGCTCTGGCCTCTAGGAATTTCTAATATTCAGAGTCAAGAAGATGAAAATCACGAGAAGGTAGTGTCATAGAGCCAAGAAAATAAAGTGGTGCACAAAACGGAATCATCTACTGTTCATGTGCTGCAGAAGGGTTGAGTGAGAGGAGAGCAGAATTGACCATTGACATTGTCAACACAGAGGACATGAGTGACCTTGAGAAGAAAAGATTCAGTGGATTGATAGATTGATTCAGTGGCTATAGATAGATAAAACACCTAATTTCATGGAGTGAGTGGAAGAGAGAATGAGAGGAGTATAAGTGGGAAGGGAAAAAATGATAAACATTTTTTGTGATAATTAAATAATAAAATAAAAGTGAGGCATTTAGCCCAATGCTTGACATATTACAAAATGTCAATAGTTATCATTATTTATATTGTTATGTAGTCATCCCCTATCATTTGAATATTAACTGTATATACAGCCAGACCAAGAGAAATAATTATCTATATGTGTGTATATTTATACATGGATATTTTATTAGTAAAAGTTGTTAATATATACATACATATTCATATATATGAAGGGATATATATATTGGGTGATGTATATAGATATATAAATGATACTTTTACCATCAAAATATTCGTGTATAATTATCTCATTTGTTCTTGACAGTATTCTGTGGTGGAAAAAATATAGTTGTTTGAGTTTTTCCCTCTTCTACAGCTGACAAGGCTTAAGCTCCCAAGTCATATATAAAGCCAGAAATGAAACCAAGATCTAATGATACCTGACTCTTTTCTCTTTTTAGCAACAAATAGAAGATCAATTATCCCCCTCAAAGAGAAAATCGAGCCATATCAATGAGAATTTGAAATGCAAATATCTGACCTGAATAATGAACACCCAAATATTTTTTTAAAATTTATTATTTACACATACGCTGTTAACCATCTCACACAATTTGTTCCTTGTAAACATAGTCAGATTCCCCCATCAAGTGAGAAAATGTTCTGTTAGAGTGAGATTAAAATCTTTTCGGTATAGAAATTATGTAAAAAAAAAAGAGAGAGAAATAAAGAAAAGGGGCAGATATGTCTTTGAGCATACATTTAATCAATCAAGAAAGTTTATCTTATGCAATTACCCATGCTGAGCACTGGGTTAGGTACTGGGGATACAGGAGGAACTAGAACAAACATTCTTGCTCCCTTAACATCTATAGTCTAGTGAGAGATAGATATTAATCAAATTTGCAATATTGATTTGTTAAATTATGGTAAGTATATGGAGGAAAGGAGGAAGGAACCATGGCAGAGAAAAACAGGAACAACATAAGTGTTGTTATATGAAATGACATAACAAATGCATGTCATTTGTATGAAAGACATGAGGAAACTCCTGGATCCTTTCAACAGGCCAGGTACAATCACTTCAAGAACCTTTTGAGACATGCATTCAACAAGGCAGTTTGGTAACAGATATGAAAGGAAAATTGGGTGGATTTTCTTTTAAGGAATCCATGTTTCTTATTTCTAAATTAATGAAAACAAGGAGCAGTGTGCTTCCTTTACATGTCCTTTTAAGAGACTACCTCAGCCAAGGTGAAACATTAAAAGAAAGAAGTATTAAATAATTCTGAAATGCTTTCAAGACATATTAGCTGCTCCCAAGACTCCAAGTTATCAATATGGAGCCCTACTTATTCCTTCTACAAGGCAAAGTTTCCCATCCCTCGAAACTAAGTTTTCTTTGGATCTGCAACCAGTCCAAGTCCTTGATGATTTCTGAGACACATGCATTTTCCCATCAGTAAGAAAATGGCTAAGATGAATTGTGTGTCAATCTTCAAATCAGCTACTTCACGTTGTTAGTCGACATACCCCGGCTTCTTCTTCATCCAGTCCTCTAACACCCAAACCGCTTGGTATTTGTTTTCTCCAACCCAAATCTTTCAACTGTTTTCTCTGGAACACTGATCAGATTAGCCACTACATCTTCAAACTCTTCCTGAAAAATCTATATTCTACTTTGGTTAGAACTCAAAGGTCTGAAGTAAGGTCTGCGGACTATCATGGGCTCAGTAACATGCTTAAAAAGATTAAATTTTTAAGTTTTCTTCCTGTTATTTTGAAATATGATTTTGTGGGGGAAAAAAAGTTGCCATATTATGAGTATTGTTGTACTAAAAAAGGTCTAGGTTTCTTCGTGTGTATAATCAAGGAGCATAAGATCATCATTAAAACCATATTACAATGTCTAGAATTGTTTCCTATTGACAAAAATTAAATAAATGTCTCTGCCTCATGATTAAAGAGATCTATCATTGCTTACTGTAAGCATAAAGTTACAGAAAACTTCAAAGGAAATAAATTATAAGGACACTTCCATATTCTTTGGTTTTACTTTTATCTTTGAAGTGGGACACAGAAGCCACAATATTTTTTGTGCTGAAAAGTTTGTATGAAAGGACGCATGAATCTAGCAAATGTAAATGTTTACCTTGAATTTGTGGACTGTTTTTGGTTTTGGGGTCTTTTAGTGAAAACACTGCATTGAAATAACTAAAACATTATAAAAATTTGCCAAGGCAGGAACCAAGATTCATCTTTGATTTTCAGTATCTTTCACTCTTGACCCCACATTTATTAGCTCCCTGACTCATGGAATGATCTGGTTATTGCTGGATTTTGACTGGCACACTCGTTGTTGTTGTTGTTTAAAGATTTTATTTATTTATTGGACAGAGAAAGAGCACTCACGAGCAGGAGGGGGGGCAGAGGGGAAGCAGACTCTCCGCTTAGTGGGGGGCCCAACATGGGGCTTGATCCCAGGACCCCAGGATTATGACCTGAGCTTAAGGCAGACACTTAACTGACTGAGCCACCCAGGTATCCCAGGACCATACTCTTTCTATGTGATGATATGAAAGATGAGCATTTTTTCTGGGATCTGAAAAGAGGTAAAGAAGATAACTATGTGGCCATTACAAAGAACTTCTGCCATTACAAGACGTATGGAAAAAGTGATGTGACTTTCATGTACAGAGTCAGAGTTTCATCTGGAAATACGTATATAATGTGTGGTGATGTAGAGAGTTTCATGATCCTGGGCAAGGTGGGAAGATTGTATTTCACCTTGGGGAAGGTCTGGATCATGGCAGTAACTTAGCTTTTTGTTTTGTTTCCGTTTTTATTTTTAAGTCTAGGCTATGTTCATTTGTCACCTGTGCAGCCAGAGAAAGGAGTGCCTCCTTTGTTTTCCTTGGGATTGAGATTCATGGGTAGTTGAGGCTCAGGAAAGGGAGGAGGTGGGAGAAAAAGGCTCTGCTCTCAAAGAACAGATCACAGACTGCATTGACCTGTGGGATGACTGGAGCCAAGAGAAGAATTCAGGAAGAAACTCTTTATGACAGATAATGACAAATGAACTGACTTCCACGTTTTCTTTTTCTCCTCTGTAATCCTCTTACGAAAGCCTCACATATTTAGTAAAACATGTTAGTATAGCCTTGGAGAAGGAAATAAATAGGCTCTATTTATGCTTGAGGCAGAACAGCATGGGGAGAGGACAGCGGCTTGCAGAGCTGTGATGGAAAGCCCAGAAGGGTTAGTGAGAAGCCTCAAGCAGGAGTAAGGAATGAACAGTGAAGGGCAACAACTAGAAAAAACAGAAACCCTCCTTTTTGTCGAGATCCTCAGACAAAAATTTGTACTTTAAACAGATGAAACATGTGTTCGACAAATTTATATTGTTTTAACACCATTCTAGGTGCCGAGGATAACAGGCATGAACAAAACTACCATGGCTCAGGCTTTGTGGAACACAGGTCCCTGTGGAAGAAATAGACAATAAACAAACAAGCATAAATGCTGTCATGTGGTGATAAGAGCCATGGAGAAAACAGAGCATGGTGTAAGGGGTAGCATCTGCTGGGGGAGGGCTCCATGCCATTTTATAAAAGGAGATTAGGTAGACCTCTCTAAGAAAATGACATTTGATAGAGATCTGAAGGAAGTTGTGAGTGAGCTATACAGATGTCTGCAAGAAGAATGTTCTAGGCAAAGGGAACAAGTGGAAAGACTTGAGACTGGAATGTGCCTGATATTTTTGATTGCTAAGTAAAGAAAGAAGCTCCATATGTCCATGTGACTCACTGCTATCTCCATCAGTATATATTGGCACCGACTCTTGTTTTCCACTGAGAAAGTCATTAACTTCATCAGAAACCCGAACACGATTGGCCAGCTTATCCCAAAGTTTCATCAAGAAATGGAAGCAGAATGTGCAATTCTTTACTTGCATACCAGAGTTTTCTGATTTTCCACAGGGCAAATCTTGCAACGTCTGATTAATCTCCATGCAGATATTTCTCTCTCTCTCTCTCTCTCTCTCTTTTTTGACAGAGAAAAGGAAAGATAATTCCAAGAATGGTTTTTCAGAACAGAGTCCATTACTGACTTGCCTTATTTGGAAGCCATGTTTAGAGACATGTGTGGCATATATTTTACTTCAGGTCTTTCCTCATTGCCAGGGAGTCTATTGCAAGAATATGTGCATTCAGGGAAGACTGGGGAGAGAGGACCATAATTATGTCATGGTAATGAAGTGTTTCTACAGCCTGGAATGAAGAATGACAAAGCTTAAATGTCTCTGTAAGCAGAAAGTAGCAGATATACCTGGAAATTTAAAAAAATAAAACAAAAAAATTTTTGAAGTTACTTCTACTCAGGAGACTTTGAAATCAAAACATGAATTCATTATAATTTTCTCGCTGATACTGGCAACATTCATGTCATCGTCCTTCTCAAAGGTATCTTAGATTTGAGGACAAAGAAAATGATGCTACATGAATTCAGCTACTCAACACGGAAGGTTGGATGGTCTCTGGAATTCCCTATGTAAGCCAACCCTCATCTGATAAACTGAACTATGAGAGGTTTGGTTCCACTTCCTGCCTCAAACCTTCGAAAGTCAGAGTGTTCCATATTTCTTAGCATCAAAATAAAGATAAATGTCCAATAAAGCCATGGACAAGGGTATTTCTGTATCAAAGTCCTGCAACGTTTCTCTCTCTCTTCCTTCCCTTCCTACCTTCCTTCATTCCTTCCACTCTCTTCTTTTTTGTGAATAAACCTGAGGTTTCCATTAACATTTGCTTTAAAGCACATAAAAATTTACTTTTAAAAATTTTCACAGTTTAGGGGCGCCTGGGTCTGAGGCTTCCATCAAATTCTCAAGTGCTTTTCAAAGGAATCAAAAAAAAAAAAAAAAGTCAAGGCCTACTTAACGCCTGAAAGTGAACCCTAGCTCTGTTCTAAGAATAGTTCTTCTGTTCTTTCCAGGAAAATCTGTTAATTTCCTCAAATTTCACAAGCCGCAGCATTGGGATATGGTCCCCACTGACATTTCTAAACCATTTCTCACCCATCATCCCATAGCATGTTTATCCTTCTGGCATCACTGCCCTCCACCAACTTTCTTTTTATTGCTCTTCATTAACTATAGACTTTAGAACCTAATTCACATCTTCATCTCCATTCCAAGTTCTGTTAACATTCCCAGAGAGCTGAGCCTACAGATGGACAATATGTCCAAAAGCTCGTCTCAAACCTCTCTTTATTTCCATAATTTCAATGGTCTTCCCTCCCATTCTATTTCTGCTGCCACATCCCATGGATGGGCCCTATTCCTCTGTCAGCGCTTGAAATGTTCATGTCCAACTTCCTAAATGTCAACGTCATCATTTAACAAGCACAACTCCTACCTTCCAATTCTCTGACTCGGCTACTTATGTAATACCTGTAGCTGTGAAGTAGCCCAACAATTAGAGCAAGTGCTTTGGAGTCAGATGCCCTAGGCTGAGTAGCAATTCTTCCATGTTCAAGATGTATGAACAAGTTTCTTAATCTAAGCCTCTGTTTTTGTTTTGTTTTGTTTTTCATGAAAATAACAGTTGTTGCTGAATAAATAATATACCCTATATAACAATATGATGCTACTGAGAAAGCATGCAACAAATCAGTCTTTTTTACTATTATTTGACCTTACCAAGACCTCTAATTACTTGCTCTTCTCACTTCTATATTTACCTATATCTAAATGCACTTTCCTCCCCCTGTCTTAACTGGTGTGGTCTTTCACTGTGGTCACTCTGATGCCAACATCCTCAGTTCTTTTCCCCCACTGTGTTTCTACTGCATTCTCCCTGCAAAACCCCAGCCCTAGATCACCACACACACCAGAAAGGTATGACTTGGTTTGCCGTCCTTAGGATAGCATAAGTGAATAGCAGTGTGAATGAATGAATGAATGTTACCATATATTCAAGGCCTTGATGGGATCCTCAGAGCTACCTCAAAGTTTCATTTCCTAGTGTCCTAGTCATCTCTGTCTTTTTTCTCAAAGCAGTTCTTTCAAATCCTCTATTATAATCAAATTCCAAGCCCTACCTCCTCCTTTCTCAAGAATTGCCATTTATGTATTTTCCTCTCACTCCTCTGTCCTACTCTACTGGACCTTCTCCATCAGCACTGAGTCATGCATGAGTCTCTCTCCTGCCCAAATGAAAACAAAACTAGAACTCAAAGTTAAATGCATCTTTCCTCTTCACTTCCTCTCCAGTTACTGCCCTAGTTCTCCTCCTCTCCCATTAAAAGTTCTTGAAAGAGTTGTCTAGACTCAGTCTATATTTTGTCATCTCTCATTTACTCTTCGATATGATATTCAGCCTCACCAGACAATTCAAACCTCTCTTGCCAACATTACTTGTTACAACAGGAGCTTGGCATTTTGACAGGAATTGATGTTTTGACCTCCAGATATTTTTCTTGAATGCTTTCTTCCTTGAGTTTTTTTTTTTAAATAACAGTTTTATAAAGATGTAATTCACATACCATAAAGTTCGCCCTTTTGAAGAGTCAATTCAATGGTTTTTAGTAGATTCGCAAAGTTTTGCATCATTCACCACTACCTAATTTCAGAATATTTTATCACTCTCCCCTCACCTCCCAAAAGAAACCCTGTGACCATAGCAGTCACTCACTGTTTTCTCCTCCCCTGGGAAACATTACTCTGTTTTCTGTCTCCGTGGAGTTGCTGATTCTGTTCATTTCAAATAAATGGAATCACACAGTATGTGGTCTTTTGTGTTTGACTTCTTTCACTTAGTATATTTTGAAGGTTCATGCTGTTGGAGCGTGTATCAGAACTTTACGGCTGAATAATACTCCATTGCATGAATGTATCACATAATGTTTATCCATTAAAGTACTGATGTGCATTGGAGCTGTTTCCACTTTTTGGCTATCGTGAACAATACTGCTATAGACATGGATGTACAGGTTTTTATCTTTAAGAACTGTAAACAACTTAAATATCCATCCGTAGGAGTCTGGCAAGAAATGTCATGGTAGACTCAGAGGGTGAAAACACTTTCTGTTAATTAAAAGAATCTCTAGGTGATACTCTTGTGGGTTATTTCTAGTTCTTTCCTATACTCCTCATTTCTCAATTTTTTCAAAGAACATGCCTCTGTATATGAGAAAAAAAATAATGGGGACATTTTCACTTTTAGGAAAAATTTTATGTTTACGTTATGATCAAATAAAATCAGATCAAAATCAGATTAAACCAAGATCAAATTAGTAACTCCCCGTGTCATCATAAAGAATAATATCTTGAATCAGAATCCTTTCTGGGCGAGTTAATGGACAGGCGCCTCTCCAATGACAGCCTCCTTTTGTGCAAGCCATTTTGGTCATTGCTATGGCCTTTCCGGTGGAGGGAAGGTGAAACAAAATGTTGTCAAGGAATGGAGGAACTCAAGTATCTTGTAAACAGCATTTATTTGCCTTGCCGGCAGGTTGAAAGTACAAAAGAGCCCTAAACAAAGGAAAGTCGTAAAAGCAGACCTCAGGGAATTAGGAGAAATCATCAATAATTTCTATTTTCTCCTGCTTCCTTTGTGCCCTTCTTCAGCAGCATGTGTTATATCAAAAGGGAAAGCAATTTGGTATCAACTAATGCCTGTACTGGTTAAAACACCAAAACTTGTCCCATACCTAGCATGCACCAGGAGCCAAAGCAGGAGTCTAAGATAACAGAAAATACCATTATGATTTCATAGACTCTCTCATCTGAACCCTTCATGAGTTTACAGGTAGGGAAATTGAGGCTCTGAACAATTACCTCCTTGCTCAGGTCACCAAAATTCATTAGTTGCAAGCTGGGTTTTTTAGCCAGTTCTCTATTCACCTTGGTTCTTTTTTTAAGCAGCAGTTTTACTTATTTATTTTAAATTTATTGTATGTATTGTGGCAAGAACACTTAACACCAGATTTGCTCTCTTAACAAATTGGGAGTGTACAATACATTATTGTTGACTATAGGTACAATGTTGTAGAGTAGATCTCTAGACCTTATTCATCTTGCTTAACACAAACCTTATACCCCTTGATTAGTAACTCCACATTTCCTCCTCCTCCCAGTCTCGCCCAGAGCTGAGGTGAGAGAATAACAAAGAAGGAGACTTTCAAAGAGGCAAGTAGCTTGGAAAGCCTGAAGCCCCACCAATCACTTCTTTATAAAAGCAAATTTGGAGGTAAACACTCTTTTTGAAGCAAATTTATTGGGTAAGGTGGTATCTGTGTATAGGGGGGCACACCCACTGTGCTGAGAGAGAGAGAACAGCCTTCTCTTCTGTGGATTTGGGAAAGACCATCCTAGCCAGAAGGGTCAGCAAGCTGTTTGGGTGGTTGTTCTGGGGAAAAGCCTTTTACCCCAAACAGCTACTCCCACCATTCTGCAACCCTAATCATTAAGGGTAACTGGAAGAAATAAAGTGACATACCTGACCGTATAAAACATAAATGGCCTGCATGGATTAAAGGAGGCCAACTAAGTAAAGCAAGGCTAGTAAGACATCTATTTTTGTGGCTACCTTTCATTCCATCCAGGATCCGACATTTTCACACTCTCTCTCCCTTCCTGCTATCAGCTCAAAGGCTGCTCTGAAATCAATCATTTACAGCTTAGTGGGAATGTGTTTCAGAGCCAAGGTAGACCTGGCTAAGTCGCTCAGGACCCATCCCCAGAAGTTCCTGAGCTAGAGAAGTACATGCGGCTCAAGTATTTAATACACACATGCAGTGGAACTGCTTTTTGCTATTTTCCCTATTTTTAATATTTTTATGACAAGGTTATGGTTTTTTGCTACAAAGGGTCAATTGCATTTTTGTGAACTACATGACAAGATAATGATTATTTTTTATATTGTTCAATGGGGGGGTGTGACTCAAGTTTCCAAATTACAGACATTCATACTTATAAAAAACAATCTCTTTCCAAATTTTGCATTAAAGGTGGTTAAACACCACAATACTACTCTTGAAGAAACATATTTGCCTTTGGAGCAGGGGTCTGAGTATTATTGCTGAAAGTAATGAGAAACCACAGAGGTCATGAGGAAGAGTGACAAAATAAAAGTGACACAGAAAATCAATTTGCTAGCAGTGTGGAGAATGAACTAGAAAAAAATAGAGGTAGAGCAAGCAAATCAGAAAGCCCCTGTTGTATATAAGTCACGATACTGCAAAATTTACACATCTAACCTCACTTTCTCACCATGACAATAATCTGCTGTAGATATTTTGATATTCATCTTATAGACGAGAGAACTGAGGCTCAGGGAAATAAAATAGCTCTTTCAGTATCAATGATGCTATTAAATATCAGTGCTAATTTGGGGAAAGAGAAAGTATAGAATAAATTTATGACATCCTAGGACCTAAAGTTACTTTGATGATCCTCTCCCTTGAACAATTTGGCTGATCACTGGAAACACCTGAAAAGTCTTTAGAACACGGAATCCAGCATCGTACATCAGAAGGATTCTGATTATTGGTCAGGTGTGGGAAACTCTGTTGTCATCCAGATGATCTTCTGGTTACTGAAAAAGAAACTAAGTCCAAGGGATAATTAATTCAGCATTTGATCTATCAAATTCAAGATTAGTGAAAGGACACCTACTAGGATCTCTGCATGATTTAGCTGGAGATAGGAGACCACACCTGGGAAGAAATGTTAGAAGTAGAGAAATAAATTTTGGATTTATTTGCATAGAGATGGTAGTTGTGGTCATGAAATGTGTTCCAGGAAGAAATAGAGGGAGGAAGGAATAGAGGCTGAGGGCAGATACCTACAGAGGTGGAACGGGAGGAAGAAGAATCAGGTAGATATAACAGACTATTTAGAAAGAAGCAGAACCAGGAAGATAAATTGCAGTTCTATAATCATCAGAAGTAATATGCACCAAGAAAAAAATTGGATTTAATAATCGAGGAGTTGCTAGTATATCCTGAGAGTATTTTCTGGGATACAAAGCAGATAATAGGAGTTGATGAAGTCAGTAAGAAAACGAAGGAACCAGATCTAGAGCTCAGAGAAGTTTGGCTATGAAAGAAAGGGGAAAAAAGGTGGTAGCACCTGGATCAATAAGGGCAATGAAAGGTGTTTTAAATGTTACTGTCTTCAGAGTATTTTTTTAACACTAAGTAAGTGGGGAAGCATAATTATTTATTTAACTATAAAACAATTTACCCAAACACAGAAATGTCCACCAAATTTAAGACTCATGGATAGCTTTTGTTTGTGTGATTCAGAGAAGTATACACCTGCAGGAGAAAGTTCAGGGTATATGTCCCAAATATAAAAGACTAGGACACTTTCCGGAACTTCTGATCAGGGCCCTACTCCCTGGATGCCGCCCCAATAATGGAGCCATCTTGGAATAAAAGAGCCCATACTCTTCTTGCTGTAACAGCTAAGCCAAGACTTTGGCCCCATGTTGGGCTTGGAGCCAGCTTGTCCAAGGTACTCAGGGCACATGTACCCTCATACAGTCTTCTCATTTACATGTGATCAGCTGGGATAAGAGAAGATCTGAAATTCAAGTGTGCTGTTTGTTTTGCTGATGGCAATGGAAGGTTGGACAGAGTAGGAGTTGGCCCCAGGGCCATGTGTTCCAGTCTAGCCTCCCAGAATCCTTTAAGTTAAGGTCTGACCCAAGTCAAGTTGGCAATATGTTACTTTTTTCCCCTTTTCATAACTTCTTATTGCATATGTCATCACTTCCACTGTCAGACTCTTAAAACTGCCCGCACTACACCCATTTTTCCTCCCCTTTTCCCTCCTCTTATTATACAGGAGGGTCCTTTTTCCTATCTTAGGTCAATCATTTTACCTGCACTTTGGATTCTATCCCTCCTGCCTTCTTAGGAACATTTTCTTTCTTCTACCATACCCTGTTGATTATCCCCTCTCTTTCTTGTATCTTCATTTTGCCCTCTCAACTGGATCCTTTTTATTTTTATTTATTTATTTATTTATTTATTTATTATTTTTATTAATATTAATATTAATTTAAATATTATTTATTTATTTATTTTTATTTAAAAATGCCCAAGACTCTCATTCCGTTTTAGAAACCCTCCGTAGGCCTGCATCCCCCTCAGGTTACAACCTATCCTTCACCTTCCTTCAGAGACAGATTTATCAGTAGAGAGGTTTGGCTTCATTGACCCTCTATTGTCATTGGCTTCTCTAACTCTCTCCACTGGCTCCAAGGCCATAGCCATTGACCCTCTGGTTCTCATTATGATCAACCTGTCCTGGGCCAGAGTCCATTGGTATTTTCATTTTTCATTCTATTTGACCTCTTAGAAATTTGATACCATTGGTGACCCCTCACTCTAGAAACCCACTTCCCCTAGCCTGAGTGACAACATCCACAGTCTTCTGTTTCATTTTATTTTGTTTTGTTTCTTTCTTCTCAGTCTTCCTTTTGTTAGCTATTAATATTTGGCTACTGGTAGCATTATTTCCATGCCCTTTCCTCTTTCTCTCCAAGTGATCTTTTCCATGACTATAGTTTCAATGACATCTCTATATTAATGATTCCAGTTGTATATACTCACTCCAGTGCTCCCTCTGACCTCTAGTCCTAGATACCAACTTCCTACTTAAAAATCTCTAGTAGTGTAAAGATTCTTCAAGCTCATCATGTCCCAAAATGAACTCAAGACCTTCTCCCATTCCAAACAGGGTTTTCTTACATAATTTTTTCTTCCAGTGAATGTCATTTGTATAATCCAACCTGCCTCTATAGTTTTGCTCACACTCTTTATCTCTTCCTGGAATCCTCTTCCCACTCCCCCACCTCTCTGTATCTCTGTCTCCCTCTCTCTGTCTCTCTCTCTCTCTCTCTCTCTCACACACACACACACACATACACACACACACATGTCCCCTTCTCTTTGTTGACTACAAAATACTCTTCCTGAATGCCCACATGAACAAATTTTTACCAGGAACCTTCACTAACATACCTCCCTTTGTCTTTCCCTTACCCCATTACATCTCCCAACAACACAATGTGACCTTCTTTTACAGTTTTATCAGAATGTGCAATTATGCATTTATTTGAGATTGTATGACTCTTTGCCTCTCTAGTTACACTATAAGCTCCCTGAGATAGTGTTCCTAATATTAAACAGGGCTTAGTCCATATAACAACAAATATTTATTGAATTTGATCTGTCATATTGGACCAAGAGGCTGCAGTTCTAAAAATCAAATTTCAGGATCATGTTGGGGTCAAACTAGAGAAGAGGTAGTCCTGGGGTTCTGTACCTCACGTTTAATGTTTCACAGATGCGCAAGTAAGACAGTTTGCCTCAAAGAAAGGAAGCAAAGACAGTCTACCATCTAACAGAACTTGTAAAAATTAAAGTATGCATGAGAAAGTTTTTTTTTTTAAGCTGTAATAGCTGTTGTTCATAGATTTGGGTTAAGCCTATATAATGTGATATAAGATTAATGAGAGAAAAGAAAGGCTTTCATTCACATGCAGGATGTAGAACAGTGCCTGGCATGTAGTAGATGTTCACTAATTGTTTGTCAATTAATGAATGGCTATTCCTCATATTAAAATAAGTTAAATTAATGGAACACTTTATTGAATGATTGAATCCAAGTCTCTGAAGTGTTGGGCTGTCCTTAGAGGGATTTAATTGAAAGATTCCAAAAAATAAGACAGAGTCGTATATATGTGGTGGTTTTTTAAAATTAAGAAGGTGAAGCACTCAAACGATGCCTTTAAGAGAACTTCAAGACCGATGTCTCTAGTTGATCGCAATAGCAATTCTTGTCACCCTCCCACTGAATCCTTAAACCAATTTAGGCATCATCTCCTCCAGAAAGCTGGTCGTGAGTCCCCCACCTAGATTAAGTACTCATCACACCCCGAAATACAAATTACCACCCCGGGAACTTCTTCTGCACTGTATAAATATCTCAAACCACACTTTGTCCTATTGTTTTGAAATTTAAGATGTCTTCCCCACCACTCTCGAAAGTCCTTTAGGCCAAAGAAATTGTCTTATTCTTCTAATGGTCTCTAATTCCTAACATAGTATCTGGCACTTAGTAGATGCTAAATAAGTTTTTGTTGAAGTGAACTGAATTCTTGAAGACTTTCATAGATGGTATCAATTTTATAACCTGATTCACTCATGCATTAGCTTTCAGCCAGTTTTCAGCTAATCCCTGTCCAGACCTGGAGGGAATGATAACATATCATTTCATAAAGACTTTCCGGACCATTTTCAAGGTACCAAATGTCATTTTAAAAGAATTCTGATCAATATTAGTTTAAATTAGATATCAGAAAACCCAAGCATACATAAGTGTTTGCAGTATTTTTATAAAACTAAACTCAACAGTTTCTTCCATTTCCTTTCCTTCATTTAGCATGACATTTTAGCTGATATTCCTGAACTGCTGGGTAAAGCAAATGCATTTATATTAGAGCCAGTATTCCCCCATGAGAGTCTCCCAATAGGTGTTCCAGCTTCTTCATTCTATGTACATTTTCCCTTTACTTGCTTTTTTACTAGAATTAGAATTCTTTATTAAAGAATTTACTCTGATTGCTCTAAAGACCAGATCTATTTAAATAAACAAGTTTCTTCTAGATTACATACAGACTGAAAATTTAAGGACCAATGGCTCCCCAGCATTGTATGATGTGTGGTCAGATAATATCCTGGTAGGGTGTTTGTTTGTTTCTTTGTTTGTTTTCCTACACCCTCACTCAGCTCTGAGGTTCTGCTGGGGAAAAAAGATATTCCAGGAACATGTCTTTATATTCACAGCTCTCAATATTCCAAACACAGAGGAAAATCCTGCTGTAAGAAAATATAGCTTAAAATTTCCCCTTCCAAATATGACGTACCAGTATAAGTCCATATATTCTAGATAACATTCTTCAGTAAATATATAACTTGTGTTATTCCTCTATGCAACGGTCATATATTTTTAAAGCACCACAATTCACAGACACTCTCTATAGAAACAAACAATGGGAAAAGTATACAAATTTTTTATTTATTTCTCTGAGTATGTAGCTCCCTAGAAGAAACTGTGTTGCAGTATCTTCAAGGCATAGGGTTTGTCTTTGGAGGAGGAGGATGGGATAAGAGGAGGGTCATTTTCCAGCAGTCTTAAACTGACATCTTTAGCTATATTTGCAAAAATGTTTATGATTCTTAAATTTTAAAAAAGGTTGTCTTTGACATGTATGGATTTTGAATTCTCCTGATAGTTTCCTTATTTTCCCAAGAATTTTATATTATATATTGCTAGATAAACACACACACAAACATACACTTTACTTCCCTGATCGGCTTCAAGTGTATTCATCATCTTCTGTCTTTTTCTTTCTTCTGCATCTCTTGTCCCAAGAGAAGGAATATTCACACACATTTTATTTTGGATTGACCTGCTGAACATCCCCAACTATTCTTGCTCTGCAGCGCCCCCTGCTGGTAAAAAAAATCATCAATATATCTGTCCCTTCCCAAACTGCGCTTGTCAAGCCTGGTGCTTAATCCCAAACCAAGCCACAGCCTAGCCACAAATGACCTGCAGGTTCAGCAGATCCTGGAACGGGGCTGCCTACCATCTGCAGGGTAGTAACTGTTCCTTGTTTTCAGTGCAGAAAGGGAACACCAGAGGAATGCATAATTTTTATGAGTCTTTATTTTCCTGATTTCTAGAACACATAAGAAAAAAGGGATTTGAAACTGTTTGTGACTAAAATGATAAAAGGAAATCAATGCAGCAAAACATAGACCACCTGAAAATCTTCAGTTGAAGCACAAGTTGTGACATGATGTCAAAGAGGCATTCTTTTCACAGAGAAGCCATATTAAATTAGGCTAGTGCTGACTGCACTTCCAAGGACTGTTGATAGATGCTTAGGAGAGGAAAATCTTCCTGTCTGGTTGACCTTAAAAGCTGTCTTACCCTAGGCCTTAAACGTTTAAATGTGAACATAGAACATTTTTTCATTGATTCCGGGGGGGGGGGGGGGGGGGGGGGAGTATTTTCACTGTTCTCTTTAGTTGTTGCTCATCATCTGCCCATGCATATACAAAGACATAAATGTATATACATAGAAATAGATAGAAAAACATATTAATTCTCAACTAAAGAATAAATACATTTATCATTCAGAATGACAGAACTAGAGTGGAAAACACCCAGGTGATTGCAATTTGTTTTGCCATGCACCCATGAAAACTCCCTGTAGTGGAAAGAAAATAGAGCAGGCAGGTTATGATAATAGAATATACCTATTTTCCTCACATTTATCATTATATGTAAGCTAGGCTTCCCAAACAGTATAACATATATACATTTGTAATAGGAATGCAGTTCCCCCAGGACTGGGTTGAACAGGGGGGAAAAAGCTGCAAAACTAATCTACATGAATGTGAATCATGTAACAGAGAAAACAAGACGTCGATTGGGAGAAATAAAAGAGAGAGGAACAATGGGAAACAGGAAACAGGACACAGAAGACAAACCGATTTAAAGATTTGGAGTGTGTCTATTTTGGTATCAGGAAATCTATCTTTAAAAGGAAGGGTGATTAAGCCTAAAACAATGGAAGATACATTATTTTTTGTATGCAATCTCAACAGGAACAACATCCTTTCAAAAGAATAACCTCAGGGGTACTTCTAATTCAAGTTTGATGAATTTCATAATTTTATTTAATAGAAAATACCACCACCAGGTGTGTCGGTTACCATGAGACTAGCAACTGAGCCAAGAATTCCAGGTGGATCAGGTTGTGATTTTTGCAAGCTTCTCACTTAGCAAGATCACATGATGGACAAACTAGGGCACCCAAGGCCAGCAAAGCATGATTGGTGGGAGTGGTGCCTATTTTAATAAAATAGAATCATCTCAGTGCATTTTGGGGTTTTATATTTGAAAACCAAAGCTGACCCCAAAGAGCCATCTTGATATAACAAAGCAACATAATCCAGGCTGATTTAATAGAAGCCTCTTAGGCAAAGCTGCTAACCAGTTGTAACTTTTAAGAAAACAAAGATGAAGAAATCCAAACAAAACTCTGTATGTTCCCTCAATACAAAAGATGAACTTTCAGATTGTGACAAGGGACTTTGACTTACGGCAAACCTTGACTTAAAGGATCAGTGTGCAGATGAGAAACTGTTAAGTCATCTGACCTTCGTCTGTACTCTATTTGGCAGACACTTGCAAAAATACTACCCAAGAAATATCACTCCCATAAAGCAATGCAAAAAAGTCACTAATGTATTACCGTATCCGGCAAGGGGAATGCTTTAGAATTTATTCATTGTTAATGAATTATCAATAGTAGGAGTATATTTATATGCTTTTGTGCAAAAAAAAAAAAAAAGTAAGCTTTCATTATGCCAATGGGTATATGCCTGTTTGACAGCTTTCTTGGCAGTGACCATAAAAACAGAATCTTGGGGGGAAATGTCACAAGGGCCCAGCTTATTAAATTTTGTAAATCATAAGGCTTGTCTGCAAAAGCAGAGCACTGCCACTGATTTAGTCGTTGGCCTAGAAACTCTGCTGTTAGGACCATTAAACAGGTCCAGGGTGTAAGTTGCACAGTAAATTATACTCAAAAGAAACAGGGACGGGGATTTTGGCCTCCTGTTTTGTCTCTGGGAGGTAGGAGCTGGCTGCGCTGCTGTAGCCCTGTGAGGTGGTGTTGGATCTTTACCGTGAAGCAACCAGTCTCTGCATTTTGACGAAGCCCACCGGAGACTCTTGTCAAGTTCTATGAATTTAATATCAAAAATGGAGAACCAAATGAAATTAGGCATCTCCTATTTGAAAAATCTTCACACCCAGAAGAGATACAACCAGTAGTCTTTTTAGGTTCTGCCAGCTTTTACAATCACTTTCAACAAATAGCTATCATTAGAAATAGGAAGGACAATGCAGCCGATCGTTTAAAAATAAAGGGTTGTCACTTTAATTTTTTCCTTAAAAGAAATAATGAATTGCCTATAGCTACTATGACTGAAACACCCCTTTAGAGGCCACAAATAAATGAGGCCATAAAGAAAGTGCAGTCATATGCCAAAGAAACCCCATCCAATTAATCATTCTTTGTAGTAACTCTGTCATGAAACTTTGTAATGTTTTGTTTCTATTGAGATGTGAACTGTTAGCTGGTGATTTGGATCCTACTCGGTTATTTAATATCAGATGAACTTTTTCAAAATGAAGGGTTTTTGTTTTGTTTGTTTTTTTTTTTCATTGAAAAATTTTGGAAGTTTCTAATGGCCAAGTTATAAATAGCCAAATATTTCATTAAAAAAATGGAAAAGGAACTCTTTTCTGAAATACAGAGACTCAAGGAAAATGGTGTGCAGTATGTAACGTACCAGGATTCTGTTTATATTTTGAAAAAGCATACATTTGAAAAACATTTTGAAAATGCTTTGAAAAAGCATTCCATAATTCTTGCATAGTTTTAACATTTCATTAGCTAAAAATAAATCTCAATATTGCCCCATCACACTCAAATAACCTGGAAGTATGTTTTAAATTCATTATAATAAGAAAACTATCCAATTCAACATTACTTCCAGGATGAAGCCCTACATACAGTAGACACTCAATAATGTTGGCCGCTAATAAGCACAATTCTACCCATCCTACAGACTTCAGAAACCTACAATTCAACTGATTTTTCCGTGGCAAATTGACCTAAACCAGTTACCATTGGCAATTTGTGTCTATGAAGCCCACTCCAGAGCAAAAGAAAACTAGTGTAGTTGTTTCTTGAAGTTTTCCTACTGTCCTCCAAGATTCTGAATACCTAGTACTTCACAATGCCGTGCAATGGAATATACCTTGCTTAAATCCATTTAAGAAAATGTTTCCCATTTGGACATTTTTTATGTTAAGACACAAAAATCTAGTTTGGAAGATATGATTAAAATGTGGTTTGATATCGATAGAAGAAAGGAAGGGTGGAAATCAATACTGTGAGAGCTAATAAAGACAAATGTTCTGTGATTCACCAGGGAAGAAATAATGGATAAAAAATTGAATATGATTCAGCAGTGTAACACTGTCACCAAAAGGCAAATGCTATATTGGATTGCATTAATAGACATATCATGTAAAACAAGCATGGCGATTTTTTCAGCAGCAGCAGCAACAGCAGCAGTTCTGAACACTATTGGTTAGGCCAAAATTAGAAGAACGCCTATACTTTGGGGCCCAACTGTTGAACAAAAAGTTGTGTGGATTTTGCAGAACAAAAGCAAACACAAAGAAAAATAAATACATTAAGATATATTGATAGCTTGATTGACTGATTGACAAACTATAAAACATAAAGTTAAAAAAAAAAAAAAACAATAGACTAGCTTTGCGAAATCAAGGTGAACTAAGCCTACGTTCAGTCAAAAACAAAGCCAAAACCAGAAAAGAGAAGACATAATTACTGTAAAAGCAAATGCATAAAGGGAACAAGATCCAAAAAGAAGATATGGACCCTTGCCTTTTATCAGACAGTTGTAGAACCAACAACAAATGGATTCTAGTCGTTTCAGACAATGATTTACATTAACCAGAAAAGAAAATCCTTAGCACATAGTCAAGCATGCAATGATTTAAAGGTATGTCTGGGCTTCTAGTCATTGGATGTATTCAAAATAATTAGTGTACTCAACCTTTCAAAAGTGATCTTGATTAATGATCACATGGCTGAGGATACCTTTAAGTGTTTATAGTTGTTTTATGGTCTATGTACTATGATATCTAGTGAGATTACATACTAAAAGAGCGAAATTGAAAGAAACAGCTGGAGAAATTCAGATTAAAGTTACAAACTCCAGGGATCGATGAATCCCCACTTTGTAAAAAATCAGTTATCTCAGAATGAAAAAGTAGGGAAAATATTAGCAAATTTTATTGAGGACTTACCATCTATCAAGCACTATGCTATATTTTTTTACTTAAAAAAATCTCATTTAGGACCCAAACAATCATAAGAGCTATATATTATGATTAACTCCATTTTACAAAGGAGAATCTGAGGTATAGCATAATTAGGTAATTTGGCCCACAAATTTCGATGGTCAGATTTCAAACTCTGACGGTCTAGTTGCAGGGCCTAGAAGCTTTACTGTTCCTCAGTAACCTAGGAATTTACCACAGGCTCTGAAGGAACTAAATAGGATGGGCTGGGATGATAGTATTAATAGAAAATAATGGTTGGGGACTAAAGAAATAACTTTATGATGCAGAAAAGAAATTATAATTAGGAATAAGGATAATTTTATGCTAAATGACTGAAATTAACATCAGCACACACACTGTAAAAGGCTAAGGAATATTCTCTCTAGAGACTTTCTAAAATTCTAAATAGTTTAGTTTTCATCTTTTTGTGACTATCTGTGAAATTTTTTCCGGATGTGGAGTATTACATTAAGTCTTCCTAAACTACTTTATAGCATATGATTTACATAAATCATAACATTGCTTTGGAAACATCACACTAGGGGACTTCTAAGGGAATAGTTAATGTCTGTCTAATATAGATTAATTTAATTTTTAGTTTCTGTCTACTATAGATTAATCTCATTAATAGAGCAGCTGGGTATATAATCATATCCCCAAATTTTGCATCTCTTGGGTCCCATTGAAAGAACTGGCAGTCAGAAATGGGAATAAGAAAGCAATCTTGAACATGGTCATGGTTATAACAATTACCTAAATTATATCACTTATAGGATAAGCACACCAAATTCAGAAACATTATTCAAAGATATATTTATGAGATACAAAAAAATTCTAGTTGCAAAACAGACATTGCATCCATGCTGCTTCTTATAAAAAAATCCAATGATTATAATTTCCTCTTGCCATATAACTTCCAGATAGTTCAATATGCCTTGGTATTCTTTTTCTCTCTTTTTTTCTCCCTTCCCTGAACTGGTATCATTGAAAGAATATTTCAGTTCTGGCCAGACTAATGATCTTACAGTTGATATAAGACTTCTTCTTTCAACTCTTACGTCCATTACCACTTGGAACATATACACAGCAGCTCCATTCCACTGGGGATGTTTCCTCACATGCCCCATTATTCTGTTCTTTCTCATGCTATAAAGATCTTGAAGGACATTTAAAACAACATCATATTCTTTCATGATGGGCTCACTCATCTGCCCATTGTGGATAAAATTGCAGAGGTAAGTGATCATTCTCTTTCTGCTCAAGGAGTTTTTCTCACTAAAGCTCCTGTTTTGGAGATTAAAAACTTTTGTCCAATGCAATCTTTAATTCTCACATATAATACTGTGAATTTATGAATTGGACACCAGAGTCAAGAATAGCATGCTTTCTCTGGAATCTAAATCTTGAGCCTTCTCAAAAAAACAAAAAGACAAAAAGCAGTAACACTGTTGGTATAAAATGCTGTGTCTTCTGTTCTTTTTTGAATATCCACTAATTGATAAAACATTGTTCACACCTAGCAAAGTTTAGGACAGGATTGGTTCAAACATTGATTCTTCCACTTTCTAGCTGTATAAATTGACAACTCTTCACCTATTTCTGCATATTTAATTTTACTTATGTTGCATGATGACTTCAAAGGTTAGAGATCAAATCAAATTACTATGACATCTTGCATATAGCAGATATACATGAATGATAGCTTTTAAAATTATATCTATAATCTAATTAAGTGCATTAGAAAGCCAAAGAGGGGGCACCTGGGTGGCTCAGTGGGTTAAGCCGCTGCCTTCGGCTCAGGTCATGATCCCAGGGTCCTGGGATCGAGCCCCTCATCAGGCTCTCTGCTCTGCAGGGAGCCTGCCTCCACCTCTCTCTCTGCCTGCCTCTCTGCCTACTTGTGATCTCTGTCTGTCAAACAAATAAATAAATAAATCTTAAAAAAAAAAAAAAAGAAATAAAGCCAAAGAGGAGTCCAAAAGAAGGCAGCAGATTCTTGCACAGAAGATATGGAAGTTGAAATTGGAAGGGTCTCTTCCAATATTCTATTCCTATGGACCTACTCTGTACTTCTAAGACTTCTTTACTGGTTATATAGTTTCAAGAGGACAGGATTCCAAACTCCCTATTTCTTCCATCAAGGAATCTCAGAGTTTATTTCCTTGGGGTACTAGGCTTCCACATAAGCTTTTATTTGATGAAGTATTTCTTTTAGTGAATAACCTTGGAAGCTACAAAAGGTATCCAAAATTCATGTATGTATGAACAGTATATATACTCTTCATACATATATACATATACACACACATACATATATATATACAAATGTATATATACATACATATATATGTATATATGCACATATACATATATATATTAATTCTTAGCGTTGAAATACTAAATTCTTTAACTATTTGAACAAATGCACAATTTTGTCAAGTTCAGGGGTCTTTAATGTTAGAAGGAAAAATATTCTGCATATTTTAAAGAGTCAAAGCAATGCAAAATCCAATCAAGAGGTTTAGCCACTTGAGAGAGAATTATAGAGTAATCTGACTTCTGGAGTATATGATTAGCTGTGGCTTTAAATTATGAAGTCCTGCAGAGAAAGACAACCACCATACGATTTCACTTTCATGTGGACTCTAAAAAACAAAAATACAAAAAACACACACTCAAAAAAATGAAGAAACAAATAAAAAACAGACACAGACCCATAAATATGAGAACTGATGGTTACCAGAGGAGGGTGAGAAGGTGGGCAAAATAGGTGAAAGGAAGTGGGAGATATGGGCTTCCAGTTATGGAATGAGTAAGTCATGGGGATGAAAGTTACAGCATAGGGAGTATAGTCAATGGTATTATAATAGCGTTGTATGGTTATAAATGGTAGCTCCACTTGTGGTGAGCACAGAATAGTGCATAGACTTGTCAAATCACTATGTTGTATGCCTGAAACTAATGTAACATTGTATATCAACTCTATCACAATAAAAAAGAAAAAGTTGTGAAGTCTTTGTCACATACAATATATAGGGGTCAGTCCATCCTAGCCACAACACAAAGAATCAGTTTTTTCCTGACTACAACTTCTGATCGTCTGTAACTTCCGCAAACTGAGAAAGCAACCAGAAACATCACTCTTGAGAAATGCACTCTAAAAAATGTTTGAGACAACAAAATTGTATCTCCCAGAAGAAACATTGCTCAAGATATGCAGATTTAGAATTAAATATAAGATATTTAAGACAATCACTCCTTCTTTCTTTTCTTCCTTCCATCCTTCCTTCCTTTCTTCAAAAATGTGTGTTGACTATGAGCGAGGTGGCAGGTACTGTTCTGGGCAGTGTGGATACATTCATGAGCAAAGCAGAAAAAGTCTCTACCTTTGCAAACCTTGCCTTCTAGTCAAGGAATAAATACAATAAACATAATAAATGAGTAAAACTGATCATGCCAATGCCCTGTTTACATTTCATCCACACTCATTAGTTGAAGACTATTAACTATGAACGAACAATTACAACTTTCTACCTGAGTCCAGGGACCACACTCTTCCCACACTTGAGGAAGGACAGAAATGAGTGTTGAAACCCTGAAAATAGCCGTCAACCAGTGGCAGGAACAGTGCTGATATCTACATACCTCACTTTCCTCATGTCTTGGTGGGAAGCCTCAATTGTCCACAGAGATAATCTGCTTAGTAATCTACCTCTCCTTGACTCACTACACCACTGGCCTGCCTCTTTATCTTGAGATCATCTCCCGAGTTAAATTATTGCACTCAAATTTTGTCTCAGGATTTGCTTCTAAAAGAACTTGTCTAATTCTGGACAAGTAAATTGTATAGTATATTAAAAGGTGCTATGTTATAAAAACTATAGAAAATAGAAATAAAAATGTAAAGCACATTAAGAAGGATCTAAATTAGAAGGTAAGGGACAGTGTAGTAGAGGGCATCTGAACAGAGACTTGAAGGAGATAAAGGGGTAAACTGTGGGGTTGTCTAGAGGAAAGATAATGAAGAGGTCTTGAAGTGGTGTATGTCTAGTGCTTTCAAGACTTTGGAGGAGACCCTGTGACTGTCATAGAGTGTGTAAAGAAGAGAGTCGTGGAAAATAGGCTATGAGAGTGAGAACAGTTGTAGGGAGGCATTAAAGATTTTATAACATCTTGTAAAGACTTTGGATGCTAGTCTAAGTGATAGAATGATATGGAAGAATTTGAGCAGAGGAGTAACATAATCTGACACCTTAAAAGCTTCTCTTTAGTTACTGTGTTGAGAAAAGAATACAAGAGTTCAAAGACAGAAACAGAAAGACCAGAGAGACATCTATTACAAAAATGCATGTGGCAGTCCATCAACAGATGAATGGATTAATAAACTGTGGTATTTACGTACTATGAAATATTATTTAGCCATAAAAAGGCATGAAGTACTGATACATGATGCAACATAAATGAACCTCAAAAATATTATGGTACATGAAAAAAGCCAGACACAAAAGGTTGCGCATCGCAACATAAAAAAATAGCCCAAATAAGTGAATCCATACAGACAGAAAGCAGATTAGATTCTAGGGATTGGGTGAAAGCAGATTTGGGAAGTAACGTATGAGTGGGTATTGGGTTTTACTTTGAGATGATGAAAATATTTTGGAACTAGATAAAGAAGGTGGTTGACAACATTGGGAATGTACTCAATGCCACTGAACAATTCACTCTAAAATGGTTAATTTTATGTTATGTGAACTTCACCTCAATTTAAAAGAAGAAATCTTAAAAAGGAAAAAAAAAGTACTTAAAAAGACAATAATGGGGGCGCCTGGGTGGCTCAGTGGGTTAAAGCCTCTGTCTTCAGCTCAGGTCATGATCCCAGGACCCTAGGATCAAGCCCCACATGGGGCTCTCTGCTCAGTGGGGAGCCTGCCTCCCCCACTCTCTCTGCCTGCCTCTCTGCCTACTTGCAATTTCTGTCTGTCAAATAAACAAATAAAATCTTATTTTTTTTTAAGATTTTATTTATTTATTTGACAGAGAGAAATTACAAGTAAGCAGAGAGGCAGGCAGAGAGAGAGGAGGAAGCAGGCTCCCTGCTGAGCAGAAAGCCCGATGTGGGGCTCGAACCCAGGACCTGGGATCATGACCTGAGCCGAAGGCAGCGGCTTAACCCACTGAGCCACCCAGGCGCCCCATAAACAAATAAAATCTTAAAAAAAAAAAAAAAAGATAGTAACGGTTTAGACAAGAGGGCTGGGCTGATAATGAAGGTGATGAGAATGGTAGGATTATGGACATATGTTATAGGTGGAATCAGAGAATTTCATGACCAGATGTCAGTGTGAAGTGTAATAAAGGACTCCAAAGTTCTGGGCTTGAGCAACCATAAGAATACATTTGCCATTTATAGGTACAGGAAGACTGCAGTGAGAGCATGCTTAGGGTAGAAGATCAAGAGTTTAGTTTTGAATGTAAGTTTGAGCTGTGTATCGATATCCAAATTCAAATTGCTGTGTATTCAATATTCAATTCAAAATTCAGTTCAAAATTCAAGAGAATTTTGAGATGTCTAGCATATAGGACAAAGATCAAGCAAGCATCACACCCAGTGCATTATTGGTGAATCAGTGAACTATTAGTATTTTAAATATGTGTTAAGTTTAGGAGAATTTAGTTTCTTAGAGTAACATGTTAGCCTTGTAAATCTGAGCTAAAATGTATAAGCAGAATTTAAATATATTGATTTGAAGTAGAAATTTTGGCATTTACAGAATATCAGATCATTTAGAAGAACTTAGAGCTTTCCATATTTGTACTTTTAATTTATTAGATTTCATAAGAAATTATTAAGTTCTTAAGATCCTTTAAATCATATCACTGGCACAGCAGAAAAGACAAGAAAATGTTTGATCTATCCATGAATTTTAAGTGATTCAAAGGTATATACACTTGCAAACAGATCCAAATGTTGTTCAAAGGCCCTTAAAAGTTACTATAGACGTACAAACATACAGTCGGTTTTAGAAAATGAACCTAAAAGCTTCAGGAAGAACTAGGCTTCTAAATCTCAAACTTGAATAAATTGACCACTATTCCTTAAAAGCATGATGACTACTGACTGGTCTTTTCTACCCACAAAACTGCCCCCAAGAGCATCAACACACTCACACTCAAGACTTGCTCTGAGGAAAAAGGAAGAGGTTGAATGTCTACTGCCTGGTCAAGTGTGTGTGTGAAGACCAGAGAGATTAAATGTGCTACTTAAAACTTCAAAGCCTAGATTTCCAGAGATTCCCCAGTATTACTGATGCCTAAAGGGAATAGTCGTCTAATTGTGGCTTATTTTGGAGGTTCTGACATCTTTTGTTGCATGTCAGGTTACCCTGACAATGGTTAACAAATGGTTATCCAGGCAAATGTTTGGATGTCCATCTTGCTGAGGGCCTTGATGCCTTTTACTACTCAAGCTGTTTTAACTATTCACCACCAAACATACAAAAAGAAAAGGAAGGAGAAGAGCTAGACACAATTGAGGGTAAACATTACCTTAATAAAGCGAAGAGTCAAGGGAGGTGACACTTTTTCTTTTCGATATGAATAAGGAGCGACTCTAAAGCAATGTCATCGATTTTCTTAGGTGGCTTGCATATTGACTTTGAAGGCATTTTTCAAAGGGAGGTTTGAAGACGATCTGAAACAATGGTAGTGATGTTAGTGTAATGTAGAGCTTCCCTATGGGGCACTTTGAAGGACTCATTTGGATGTTTAAGTCCTGCTATGTAGGCTTTTAAAAAATTCATTTGTGATTACACACTGCATATTTTCTATAAACTAATTAGTTAGGGAAAGCAATATACAGCAACAAGAAAACTAAGAGAATAGCAGGAAGGACATCACTCTGAACACAAAAGGTTTAATAAAATTTAGAGATCAAATATAATTTTGAGGGCCTAAATGATTTTTTAAACACATTTTCAAGGGCTGCTAAAAGCTATACTAATAGTTACCAATATATCTAAGACTGACTAGGTAGATGACATTTTATACCACCTATAAATATTCATAACAACCTCCCTGCTAAATAGATACCACTGCTCCAGTTCTGGAGGTAAGGAAATTGAGGGTCAGAAAAGTTGAATTGTCCAAAGTCATGCCATAAAGCAGGACAAAACCACGATTTGAATTAATTCGTTTGGTGCCATGCCCTGAGTGTGATACTGAATAAAATACTCTCTAAAAATGAAAAAGCAAATGAGATAATGTCCTCCAAGATACAAATTTGTGGGTATATTTATGACTTACCTACATCCAAAATGTTCTCTTACAAATCCTTTAATATATTTCCTAAATGATGCTCAACTCAAGCAAGGCTTTCATGCTTTTAATTTTTTTCTTTTAAACCCAACTTATTTTACTGTTTCAAAGAATATAAATCCTGCATCCAAACATAATAATAATTTTTAAAATCAAAAATATCTGATAAAATCTTTTTTTAAAAAATCAAAAGTATCTGAAACATCATCAGATAGATGGTCAGCGATGAACTTTCTGATGAATGAAGGAAACTTGAGGTGATGATTCACATTTGCACCAGATTCTTACTTTGATGAAAAGAAAAAGGTCTTATTTTTTATAATGACCAAGGAATAGACCTGTAGATATCCCTTATAAGGACTCCTTGATGCCAGAGCATATCAGCATAAAAAAGTAATAAAAGAGAGCTCACAAAGATCTAAAAAGTTTATGGAAAGAACAACTACTTCATAATGAGAGTTTCCAGATCACAAAGTAGAAAGAAGAAATCCAACTATAAATCTATATTCAGAGTACAGCAGGAGAAATAGGATATGAGGTAATTTTTGCCTTACTTTTTGAGCAGCACAGATCTTATGAACAGAGGTGGAAGCTATTCAATAACATTTATTGCGAGGCCTAGTTCAGTGTCTTCCACGGGTGGGCAGTCAATAAATCTTATCTGGAGATGATATTTATGCAATGATAATCAGTCTACTTCAGCACAGCAATTTTGGGGGAGAATATTGTCTGTAGTAAGGTTAAGCCTTGTGAAGTTAAATAATAAAAAGAAGGGCAAAGACCAGATGTGGAAAGCATTCAAAAAAGAAATTAAGGTTTATGCAATATTTGCATAAGCACTGGCAATTACAATTCAGAAAAGTAAATGCTTTTTCAGAAAAATTTGAAACACATTTTGGTAAATGGCAGGGAAAGCATTAAAATTATACATGATTCTATCCTCCCTCCATCTTTACCAAGAGCACATACTTATTGACTTGCTCAGACAGTAAAGACAAAGACGCAGAAGTCTGACCTTTGGTCCAGGTCAGGGTGGGATCGATGACCCACAGCAGAGTCCTTTTTACCTCCCTTTCTTGACTCTACATATGCAATATTAACAAAGGATAAACATTACCCCTAGAGTTTTTGCCACACAAATATCGAACTAAGTAATTTCATACAATGATTTAAGGGGTTAGTTTGATTATGTGCAATAATTTAAACATAAAAAGTTTAGGTTGATTTTGAGTTGAGAATCCTTATTTTCCCAGAATGAACTAAAATTCATTATCTCATTGAAATACATGCACACACACAACACAACACACAGCAGGGCACTCCCAGTGAATAGTCAGGTGCTGATGTATGAACTGACTTTGCATCTAGGGGAAAATAAAGTCCCAAGCTGTGCTGACAGTTAATGTAGAAAAAATTTATACTTTTCCTTATGAACAATTTATTTTTAATGTAGCTTTTGTAGGGAATTTTCAAATATTGGAATTTGGACTACTCTTTTTCTACCTAATAAAGAACACCAATTTAAGGAATGGCTGGTAGAAAGGAATAAAATGAGGAATGGGGAAGGGAGAAACAACTGAAGCTATGACAGTTTTTAAAGGTGGCAGATAGAATTATGTCTTTCCATTTGCCATAAAGTTATCTACCGTGTATGTCTCAGAAACTGTTGATGTATATTGGACTCAAAAATAATATGTAAAGTGAAAAATGTAAAAAATAGGAGCCTAATCTGTCACCATAACAGTCTCAGTTTCTCATTTAAGGTTTGTGTGACCAGTGAGAAGAAAGCCACATAGGACAGGACACCTTGTTACAAACCCAAAAAAGAAAGAGGTCCTGCAAACTTGAAGTGACCCAGCCACTAAAATCATTCCTATGTTAAGGTTTCATTTTAGTTATCTTAGATTTACCTGCATCCTTCCTTTTTGCACTCATAAGTCTATGGCTGGTATGAGTCCAATGAAGATTCCAGCAATCAACTAGGAATGGTAACTTTTACCTGACCTTCTTATAGAGAGGGTTGGGAAGAAGAAAACTCGGGCTGTTCAGTGAGCAGAGACAATGAAACCTAGGAGAGAGAGATTTCTTTCTCATAGTCAGAGGGGATGCACGGACAGGTCAAGCAACAGGAGTGTAGGAAGGAAGCCAAATTGTCCTAGGAGCAGCCATTAGCCAAACAGCCAGAAGAGATCAACTGAAAATAAGAATGGACATTCTTTGTCTGGCGTTTCTCATTTTACACAGACTACTCTCTGCAGCCATATTGCAGCCTTGTCTCTGACTTTCTTCTGTGAGGAAGTCTATATTCTCGATTTAAACAGGCAAAGTTTACAACAAATCTTTATAAGGAGACAACTAAAGCCTTGGGAGCCAGTCACTTTGAAATCCTGGAGAGGACAAAACCAAAATTCCATGTTGCATTGACACCAAGTTCAAATAAATTATGGATTTGTTTTTGTGGAAACATAGTTGACTCCACCCAAACACACACACACACACACACACACACACACACACACACACACACACACACATTAATTACCAAATTCTAAATTTAACATACTTTTCTCATGAAGCCTGGCATAAGGACATGTATGCACACATGTGTAAGAGAGAGAAGGAAAACAAAACAAAACAAAACAAAGCTATAGCAAATCCACAAAGAACCCAGAAACTGAAATTTTTTTTCATTCTTTGTAATGTTCAAGTACTTAATACTTACTAAATAATAGTATATTTGATTCAGGGGGAATACGTTTCATGTTAGAATTGGGCGGGAGGGGACGCCTGGGTGGCTCAGTTGGTTAAGCAGCTGCCTTCGGCTCAGGTCATGATCCCAGCGTCCTGGGATCGAGTCCCACATCGGGCTCCTTGCTTGGCAGGGAGCCTGCTTCTCCCTCTGCCTCTGCCTGCCATTCTGTCCGCCTGTGCTCGCTCTCTCTCCCTCTCTCTCTGACAAATAAATAAAATCTTTATAAAAAAAAAAAAAAAAAAGAATTGGGCGGTGGGGGGGGATCTTTCCAAGTAGGATTCTGTGGGAGTCTAGGTGAATGAGAGATGGTCAGACAAGGGGCATAAATCAAACAGTGGTCAGTTTAGGAAAATCAGCCAAGACAAGGTGCAGACAAATAAAGCATTCATCAAGACCTTATTAAATACCCATGCTTCACCCATTCAACATTCATGAAGAGTGAACACCTACATTATTCCCAGCTCAAGCACTGCTTTCAGTGACTTCACTGATAACCTTGTCCAGCTGGCCAAAGGTGACATATCTGGGAGGCAGTCAACTGGAATCAGAAATTCAGGCGAATGAGAAGAAAGTCAAGGATCAGACATCTGAGCAAAGTAATGAAGCCAAGGAGATAACCTGGGCCCTCAGACCAGTGGACCCACCAAGCTTTGCAGAAAGGTATTTCATCTAAGTTCAGGAAAGCTCTAATATAAAGGGGAAACTAAAGCTGACCAAAATCATATTCCATCTTGTTTAATTCCCCCACCAGCCCCCATATCACCCTACTCTCACCCTATCCTCACTCCCATCTTTGTGCATTTCTGCTCAAACCCCTTATCTTAGTACAGAAAAGATTTCTCAGTGCATTCCTCCCCATTACCTCCTGCATTTTTCTCTGCTTTCACTCTTCACCCCAGCCAGATGGAAGCAATTTCCAGTCTGCACATGCAACATGCTCTTTCACACTTACATCTTCCCACCCAAGCCTCTGTTTGATGAATTCTCACATATGCTAGGCATTGTGCCAAAGTGCTCAATGTGAATTGCTCATATAATCCCCATGACAAGGCTACAGTGATTATTACTATTTTATAGACAAGGAAACTGAGATTTAAAGAGTTAAGACACTTGCCCAGTTCTTCACAGCCATGAGTTGAATTAAGGGCTAATGCCCTGAGACCTGCCTCCAAAGTCCATTTCAGCATGTATTATGTCATGCCTTGCCTTCTGTTTGGCTAACTCATACCTCAAACAAAGTTCCTTACTCCATAATTTCATTTAGATGCTCGTCAGTGTTCTGTCTAAACAGCCTTTATCACAGCACTCGTCATGCTCATCTACACTGCTTGATTGGCTTGGGTGTCTTTCCTCCAGTGTCTGCACTAAGCCCACAAGCCCTTTAGACCCCCAGGGGTTACTCTAATGTCTGGTCCTTGGAAGGCGTTCAGCAAAAGTTTAACGACTCCCTCAGGAATAAATAAATGTCATATAGCTATGTAGTCATGGGTGGTGGAGGGATTACAACTCAAGTCTACCTGGCTTCCAAGGCCTTCCTCCTCCAGTGTACCACACTAGCTCCCAGCTAATTGAGAACAAATGTCCTTACTCCATTCATAAAGTAGAGATAAGATTATTCATTCTGTCATCCTCGAATTAGATGATGGGAGAACCAGAGTTAAAGTCTACTGTTTCTAACATCTGGCATGGAGTAGGAGCTCAGTAAGTGTTTGCTGAATAATTAAGTTCAGTTCTAGCGTATAACTAGCCTCTGCCTCCTGTGTTCTTTGCTACTTGTCTAGACAGCAGAGTATACTCTTGAACATTGCCGCTCAGATGGCGATCTATGGACCAGTGGGATAGTTCTCACCAAGGATCTGCTAGAAATGCAGGCTCTTGGGCCCCGCCCAGACCTACTAAATCAGAATTTGCCTGTCATCAAGATCCCTGAGTGACTAGTGTACATGGTGAAATCTGGGGAGCACTAACTCTAGAATACATAGTATGTATGAAGATGTGATTCCCACCCAAGAGACTTGCAATTTAAGTTAAAAAGAAAAAATCATCCCAGTCATAAAATACAGTAGATTAGGGCAAAGGGAGAACAGCACTGATATAAAATGGAAGCCATAGTGAATAAAATAATGCAGTATTTCTTAGGCAGAGAAGACAGAGCCCTCATTTTAGGTGCTGTGTGCAAAAGACTGGTGGTGAGCTCACTGCCCAGCACACCTTCATTTAAATCATAATGAGGACGGGTTGGCTTCATATCATAACTCAAAGAAAAGCTTTGTATGGTGGATAAGGAGGTAAGATCTGGAGGCAAACTGCCTGGGTTCAAATTCCAGCTCAGTCCCTGACAAGCTGAATGATTTTGTGACACTGGGGATACTGCTTAAACCTCATTTCTTTTTGAAAAATGGAACAGTAAAACTTAAAGAATTGTAATGAACAGGAGATGGAAGCACTTAGCAGAACGTCTGACACAAATAAGCACTTAATAGAAATAATAATATTGCATAATCAAAATCATCCTTGAAATACATAAACAGTTGTATGTACCCCTGCCCGGGTAGGCCTTATCAGTGGCCTGGGTTGTGCCATTGCTGTTTCTACCTCCCTATCCCCAAATATGGCTGCCTTTCTCCAGATCAGGGCATATAAATAGGGTGCAGTTGACCATAAGCAGGTTAACCTTGTATGAAAATGTTTCATGTGGAACTCTATGTGCCTATAGGTTCGGAAATGTTCATAGCTTTTATCAGATTTTCAAAGGCACAGATGGCCTCAGAAAGGTCATGAATCGCTATTCTAAATGAGATGGGATGGCATGGCCAAGAGCACAACATCAGCACCAGACTTCATTCCGGTCCGGACTTCACTAGATGTGTGACTTACTTAAAGTGTGTTTTCTCTTTAAAGTGGGGACAATAACACCATCTTCATAATCTCATTTCTTGGGAGGGATTGTGTAAGGATTCAGAATGCCATGCTTTATGAGATGGTACTCTGTAATGGCAAGGCGTTTCCCGATGTTAGTGGCAGCTGCCCTTATTAGGGATTTCTCAAACATTTTCTCCCACAGCTAGCTCAGGAGAGCATACCCACTCACTCCGAGGAACTATTCTCAGGAAACAATCCCTTCCAGAGCGACAAGTGAGATAAGCTGGGCAAGGGGTTTCGTTACCCATAACGGGTGCTCCTGCCATGTTTACAAAGACAGAGACAGTTGGGTATGAGGAGATGGCAATGCAGCAGGGCAGGTTGGTTACAAAGAAACAACACTTCAGTGGTAACAGGTGATGGTGGTAGCAGCTGTGAGTGCTCTGTGTGCTCTGGGTGGTGGCAGGCCTCTGATCTCCAGACCGATGTCTGAGGCAGACATGCCCAGGGGTGTCTCCACCCAGCAGTGTTTTCTCCTCACATTTTCTCAACACGTTTCCAGGCAACCTTGCTGTGACGTTGCCACATATTAACAACAAAAGAGACTGGAATCCAGAATTCAGAAGTCAAAAGATTCTGCTCTTTTCATTAAAAGAGGTCAAAACAGAGCAGTATACAGAGGGAGGAAAAACAAACTCCACGAGTAGATCAGGACATAAGCCTGACTTTGACCCTGGAAATTTCTCCACTGTAATCCAGCGGACTGCCAGGAAGCTATGTGTAGACAGTGGAGGCATAAGTGAAAATAAGACAGAATGGGGGTGTGAGCACAGTACTAGATCCATAGACCTTCATTTTTTAGTGCAGTTGTATGTCATGTGCATTTGCCAGCAGCTTTCCTGCCCTTCAAGAGGGAATCTAGCAGGAAGATTCCTAAAAAGGAGCTAACTGGAAGTCAGATTTTTGTCTATATCAGTAGGACAAGTGTGGGACAGTCCTGCACTGAGGACCCAAAGAGCACAAGAGTTTTTAAAGATGTGTCCTGGTCTTCCTCATGGGCTTGAACAACCCATTCCAACTAGTCTTTCCCAGCTTTCATTCCTTTTGAATTTAAAAAGGAAAACAGAAGTCTCTCTCTGCCTTGCCCTTATCGCTTTCAGATCAGAAACAAGGATATGAAGTCAGTTCCTGAAGAAATGACATCGGAAAGCTATTTAAGACTTCAAATTCTTGATGAGGTGGAAAAATAGGATGATGTTGGGTGTTTCCTGTCTCCCTGTGGGATTAAATCATTGTGTGTGTGAGCCATGACCATATTTCACTGATTTGTTCACATCTTCTTCTCCCTGAGCTTTACTGCTTGAACAGTGCCAGTAATGAGCAGAAACGTATTTGTCTCTCATAACTGTCAGAGATGACGCAGGGAAGCCAAATGAATGTGGGACGTTCTATTTTGTTTCTAATTAACAAGGGTTTTCAAGTGTTTGTGTATAGAAAAGAAGTCGACATTCAAAGGGTTAGAATCTCTTGCCCTTTTCAATGTTTTTCTTTAAGAAAAAAAAAGGAAATGCTGTGTGTACAATTCAACGGAAATGATAGGGATAGCTAAAAATGAAATATGAAAAAAAATGAAATCATCCAGGTACCATGAAGCAATGCACAGCTGAAGGTACCTTATTACTTTATATTATACCTTCTCATTCTAAATAACTACTGTTATATAATATGAATCATTGATGTTTAATAATAGAAATAACCACAGTCAGATGCCAAATCAAGAAAAAAGGATCTGTACTTTGAAAAAAAGAACTCTCTTAATGTACATGCCACATAAACGTTCAGGACTTGATCTCTGAAAGGAATCCTGCAGTGGGAAGCTATTGAGAAAAGCAGTTCTGAGCAAAAGAGGAGGGGGGCAAAGCCAGATTCAAGTCTGGCTCTTTTCCAGTTGAAGTAAGTGACACTATGAAAGTACGTCTAGGCCTAGCTGTGTGTGTGAATACCACCACACACTGACACCCTTTTTTGGTTGCCTAGTAGCAGCTGGTAAAACTCTGTGTGCAGCGTGTCCATCCGTCAAAAATATCTTCTGATGGGTCTAATAAGAGAGCTCAGTATTATGCATCTTAAGGGAATTAAAAAACAACAACAACTAGACATTATGACTCGAAGACAAAAAGCAAAACATAAAAAGAAAAATACCTCTTCAGGGAAATATGGCAACAAATAGAAGGCACTAATATTGCAGTGTGCAATGTATTAATAGTGAAAAGTCAAAAGTAAAGATTTGCCCAATGCTGGTGTCCAGTAAGTACTGCGAAATGAAGAGAATATATTTGAGATGAGGATGTGGATTCAATCATTTACACCTTCCTTGAAAGAGAGTTTTTAGCAGAGAAGGAATCAATGGAGAAGATCCATGATAATTCACAGGTGAGTGCAATGTGTTGTTCAAAGGTACTGTTCTCAGATATACCCAGCCACACACAGTTCACAGAAAAATGTGATGGACAGCAATTTGAAGCAATGGAAGATTCCTTTGTCTCACAAAACAAAAAGTCTGGAGATGGGCAGCTGTGGGTATCTGTTTTGCAGTCTTAAAAGATAGGAGCTGGAATGTCTGTGATTTTCTTGGTCATTCCTCTCGACTGCAAGATGGCTGCTGCAGCTCCAGTCATCATAACTTCATTCAAGGCAAAAATAATAACAAAAACAAAGATAAAAAAAAAGAAAATAGAAGATGGGAGTGGGGAAAGGAGGAAATCACGGTATACATAGCATAGGCCACTTTTGTTAGGAAAGGTAAAAGCACTCCCAGAGCCCCCATTCCCTCTGTCTTATTGGCCAGAACTATTCTCATTTCTCTGATTAGGTGAGCCTTGAGTTTTTCCAGTCTCCAGAATGGCTGGCAGAAAGAGGTTGGGAATGCCTGATGATCTACCAAAGGTCAATGCCTGCTATTATTGGACAGACAAATGATAGAAAATATGGGAGATGGTGAGATTAGTTTGAGGAACTGAAACTCTCTGGCTGGTATTTTGAAAGATCCTGCCAAGCACACACACACACACACACACACACACAGCACAAAAGTAAATTGTGGGTAGAAATAACATCTAGAATATCTTGTTTACAAAAACATTCACACCCTTATAATATACTTTCACACTTTCATGCACTGGAAAATTTTCCACCCGTAACAGAAGAGCAGCCATCTCTGAAACAGGATATAGCAGTAATTCGCCATGCTGCACACAGGACTTCTTGGACACCGGTTAAGCAGGGAAGAGAAACCACTTTCCTCAGAGCAAAACTACAAAAATGGGTTATAAGAATAGAGTGTATCTACTTAAAGAATCTCCCGCTCACCTTCCATATCTCACCCTATCTCTTCTCTGCGCTGTTATCAAGCAAGTGACATCTGTTTCACATAGTGCCAAGGTACTTCGTATAATTTGTGGATGTTTTATTGATTCACGTGCACACCCTGCTGGGGACCCTTGTCCTGTTACCTTGAATGAGGGAGGAGAAGATGGGAGCTCTGCTCTCTGCTTACTCCCTGTCTGTGGAGTCTTCACGTGTTAGGTCTTATGAGGCTCTCCAAAATGCTGTGATTTGAAATGTATTATTCTGATTTGAAAGCTGAGCAGCCTGAAGGGTAGAGAAGTAGAGTCAGGTGACCGACACAGAGCTTATCACGGAGGGCAGCCTGGTGCACAAACTAGCCAGTCGGACTGCAGAGCCCTGCTTTTCCTGGGCACTGCCCTGACTCTGGAATTCTAAGAGACTTGCCAAGGACTGCAGCAACTAGCATAATTGCTGGATTATGCTAGAGATGAAATAAGTGAATGAAGCCAATTTTGCTTTGGCCTCAAAAAAGAGTGTAGAACCAATGAAATATTTTCCAGTTCTGAGAATATGAAGTCCGTTTGATTTAAGCCTTTCTGGTCATCTGAAAGCTTTTTTTTTTTTTTCAAATATTTTATTTATTTATTTGACAGACAGAGATCACAAGTAGGCAGAGAGGCAGGCAGAGAGAAAGAGGGGGAAGCAGGCTCCCTGCTGAGCAGAGAGCCCGATGCGGGGCTTGATCCCAGGACCCTGGGATCATGACCTGAGCCGAAGGCAGAGACTTTAACCTACTGAGCCACCCAGGTGCCCCTGAAAGACTTTTTATAGTTCAGAGAAAGTCACCAACCTCTACCTTAGATAAACCAAAGCATGTCAGGATATCCTTAACTATTTACCAGACACAGAGGCAAGAGGACCCCATGGAAAGAGTGGGAGCTTTAAATCAGATAGTCCTGGGTGCAAGTCCTAGTTTTAACCATTGCTAGCCAATGCCCTCAGCTACTTGCTGAAGTTCTCTGACTCTTCTCCTCTTGGGGGCAGACAGGGTTGGTCATGTCTACCCAGTGGAAATAATGTATGAGGAACACTTCGCACAGTGCCTAACACATATGGTTAGCGCTCTACAAAGGACAACAAACATTAGTAGTGTTACCACCATGTCCTCCACAGATTGATATCCCGTGGTTCCAGAACCTCCTCAGGTGTGACCCCAAAGTGGGATAAGGGAAATAGAGTCAGTAGGGCAGTTCCCCAGGTCCCTGACAATCTAGAATAGAGCAATCTGGGGTTAAGTGCTGCCTAATGAAAAGAACATAGCTAATCTAGAGTCAGGAGTGTTCCAGCACACAAGAAACGCAGTAGAGAGAAGATGTCAAAGATTCCAGTGGTTTAGAGAATAGAAAGACATAAGGGAGACCCGAAAGGACATAAAAATGGAGTGGTAACAGAGGCATGAAGAAATCAGAAAAAACAAACGCAGAGAAAGATCTGTGGGAAGGATCAAATGCACCACAATTAAAGAAGGTGGGGTTTAAAAAAAAAAAAATCAAAGCCTTTGAATTTTATAAAACTGTTACTCCCAAGAGTGAAGTGAAATGGGATTTCCAGTGATACCTAGAAAATGGCCGAATAAGCAGAGAAAGCTTGGCAGTTGAAAGCCAGAGTTGCAGACAAAGGCCAAGCAAGATTTCAGAGGGCTTGTTCGAGAAGAGGGTTTTTCAATCTGGGTGGTATTGATGTTTGGGGCTAGATAATTCTTTACTGTGGGAGCTGTTCTGTGCATTGCAGAATGTTTGGCAGCATCCCTGGCCTCTACTTGCTGGATGCCAGTAGAACCCCCAACCCCCAAGTCATAATAGAAGATGTCTCCAGACACTGCCCGAAGTCCTTGACGGGCGGGGTAGAGAGAGAGGAACGTGCTACACAATCACTCCCTGTTGAAAGCCACTGCTTAGAATGCAGGGACCTGTGTATGTTTTAAACCACAAGGAAAGAAATATATAAATAGTTCAAATTTCTTGTCATGTCAAGCTTTTCTGTTTCATATCAATATAAAGGAAAAAAATGCCAAAATTTCAAATGGTAAACAGAAAAAGGAAAAATAGCAATGACTGTCAACTTGAGGGGATGGCCATCCGCAGTCCTTTGTTGATTTTCCATTGAATAGTGCAAGGAGAGATACCTTTGGGAGAAAGTCTTGGGCTGTACCTTAATTTTATTTGATTTTAGAATATGACCAAATTAAGAATAAAGAATCTCTATTTATAAAATAAAATAAAATAACTTGTTATGGTTTGGAAATAAATTTCCAGCCAAGAGATTTGAAAGAACTCAATAGCCTTACAGTACCCTTACTGTATGGATGGAAAAAAGAAATGAATATGACAGGAAGTCTTTATAGACTTAGCTTGTCTTTTGGCTTTTTTAGACATGATGCATTTGGAGTCTTTCAATAGTTCCTACCTCCCGGCTTTCTTTCAGTATGAAAGCTTTGGCATTCAGTCATGAAATAGAATACCCCAGTTGCTCCTATTTTTAAACAGATTCTGCAGAGTTGATATTAGTATGGTTTTAATGTTTTAGGCAGAAGTTCAAAAAATAAATAATTCAACCCCATATCTTTACTTTGTTATATATTAAAGAAATATAATTTATAATAAACATCTGCCTTTCTGTAATAGCATAACAGAAGGCAAAGAAAATTGGGTGTGAGAAACAGCATATACTCGTGTGTATATGTAATTAAATCTTAAAAGAATAGCTGAGTGATTTTTGTTTGTACAGTCTAAGAATTAATAATACTCAAGTAAGTGTCATGTCTTATAAAAGGGCTATGGTAGACATAATGGCCTGGTCCAGTGGTAACACCTGTTAAGAATCTCTTAATGTACAGAGAGCTCTCAGAGATACATACTAAGGCGATACTGAGGGGAACAACTGGTTAGCTCAGAAAGGGGGAAATCAATAAAATTGATTAATTGGCATTGTGAACATACCTCTCCTAAAAGGGTAATCACATATAATTTTCACTTTCCAATTGTTTGCTTTAAATTGCTTTGATAAGAACTTATAGGAAATTACTATAGAGATTGCACTGTGTTATCTTTATACCAAAATATATAATGCTTATATTTTCTTCTGTCTCTTATCAAATATGTCCTCAAAGAAATAATGGATATTTGAAAAAGTAATTGCTGGATTTTCTGGAAAAGTCCCCAAAGATAAGGACTTTAATTTTAAAAATACCCATTAGGTTAAAACCAATAAACTCTGGGGTAGAGCATGTTGTAAATGAGGTCAAACTCTTGAGTTAATTCCAGAATAAACTGTTTATTTTGATCTACTTCCATGTCTATAAATTGTAGCTTCAACCCAGGCCAGCCAACTCAAAACCACAGATGTTTGTCCAAGAGGGACTACACTCCAATATAAGTGGATCAACTCAAAAACCCATGAGCATTACTGGAAAAACAATTCTGAGTACACAGACCCTCCCTAAAAACAATTCCAAGTATAAAGACCGTCCCTAATGATCCATTAATGGAGCAAAAAATCAACCAGTATATCTTGTTCTTGTGGCTGATCAATAATGCTACCATCATTTGGGTGGGGGGGGGGGGACTCTATGTTTGCCATTCTGAATTGCAATAAAAAAGTAAAACTCTACAATTGGCTCAAATTCAACCTAAGATTACTAGTTATAAAGTATCTGTGCCTCTCTATAAATCAACAAGGCTGATTTATAGCCTAGGAGACATAGCCTGTAGATTCACAGTTATGTTATAGCCAGCCTTAGTCACTGTTTTAAAACTGTTATTAAACAGGATTTAAAATGCCATTTGTTTGAGATATGACCCGGATTATAGGGTTCCAACTGACAAGGAAGTTCTCATAGAGTAAGAAGGTAGACACCCATATTCTACAGAATGAAGTTCCAAATGACAACAAAACCTTTACTGAAAACAATGAAAGTCAGTATTCCATCCCATACCATAAACACAATAACCTCAGATATCTGGCACCCAGAAACTTGAGTGGAAAGCAAGCTAACCGGAAGTTGAAGTGTTATTGATGCCGAAACAATAATGTTTTGAATGCTGCAAAAGGATGATGATAAAAACAGAGGAGAAGCTTTTAGTGTTGATTAGAAAACATCTTGCAGGTGACTTCATCTGTTGTCGATAATTTTATAAAAAAAAAAAAAAAAGACAGCCATAATATCTCACTTTAGAGGTCTTGCAGTTGCTTATTTTTCACATTACTTTTATGAAAATGAAATTAAATAACCAGAACACATGCCTGTCTTAGGGATTCCTTTTTAAAAGCAATCTTAGCATCCATACAGTTTCAACCAGATTTCTCAATTTACTACAGATTTACTAAAGATGTAAATATCCTCAACGTTTACCATAATTGATGTTTAAAATATTTAACTCAAGGCACTGGAGGAGTCTGAAAAGTCATTTTGTCTTTAATATACCTTGTTTATTAAAGCATAAAATTAGAAAATACATTTTCAAAAGCTTATTCCAAAGGTATGATTGAAGCAAAGAAACAGAAGTTGATATGATAGATGGGCAATCAGATGGGTTATTTTCAGCTATGCCAGACCAAATATTTAATCCTGTTACAGAGTTCTTTTTAGTCAAGCTGCCTGAATTTGCTCTCAGTTGTTCTCAACCTCTGTATGTGTGTAGCTAGGGAGGGGGTGCGGTAGCAGTGGAAGAGTAGGGGGCTAATAGAGAGGACATGTCAAAATGTCATACCGTGTAGTTCCTTTCAAATAGATACTGACCCTGTAAGTCAGAGGGGGATCCAGTGCAGACCTTTTTAATTAGTAACCCTGGTGATTCTGACAGAAGTGGTCCATGAACAATATTTTGAGAAATGTTGCAGCAGTCTGTATAACTCTTGAGAAGCTTTGCTTTATATCCTTAATATATTCTTCCCAACCACTCTCAGGAATGTACATTCCTCTTGAAAGATTCCTTTTTACTATTTCCTCAGGATATAACTCCAGCCTCTGCCTCAAATCTTGCATCTTTCCCTGAACGATTTCCTTCCACTGGCCTTGATGCTTCAAACTGCCCTTGACTTCCTGAGACTGAGCTCATCTAATACGAAGACGCTAGTTCCCCTACAAATGCAATTTCCTGCAAAGTACAGACAGTTCTGTTCTTCCAGTGTATCTGCCATCACAAGTGTATGACATTCTTATTTTGAGAAAGGCAGAATGGTATAATGCCAAGAACCAGGTGGCTGGAGTCAGGGGACCCAAGTTTGCATCTCGATGCTGTTCATTCTGATTTAGGATATTGGGAAAGTCATTTGATGCTCTGAGCTACAGTCTCCTCATCTGAAAAATAAATCAAATAATAGCTACCTCTTAGGGCTTCAGTTAGGGTTAAATGAGATACCCTCTGTGATAAAATCCTTTGAAAATTGCCATTTCCTATATGGATATTAATTAGACTATTGGATACATTTTTGAATATTTTTGCAAAGCAATAAAAAAACTTGCCAAAGATCATTTTGAAATTCTTATCTCATGTGAAAGAATATATGAAACTTCTAGCTCCTTTCTCATGAAGGGTAAAAAGTAGAATTCCTTAGTAATAATTTAGTTTTTTAGACATCAATAATGCTAATTCTAGTAATGTAAAAACCAATTGTTCTGAATATTTCTCATTTTGGTGCCCCCTTCCTTCTTTGCTCTGCCTTTCTTTGATGTTCAGGAGGTGGCCCTGGCAAACCACATCTCCTGGGCTTTCTCTCTGGCTGCCTCCTAGGTGAGGTTGTCCAACAAATATACAGCAGGAGAAGGATGGCAGAAGGACAGAAGGTGGAGTATTTCTTCCCCACTCATTCTATTTTCATACCACAGCTACGGTGGCAACTCTGCTGATTCACTGTGACAGCAGCCTTCTCTCCACACTTCCGGTGCTTACTGGGTTCCAGTTACACCACTTCCTCTACTCCGCCCCTCAGTGGAGGGTGTGGTAATGGCTTCTTACTTTCAGTCACTGAAGGGAACACCTCACTTATCCTTCATGCATTCCCTTGGATGGCAGCCCCCATACCTCTGTAAGTTATCTTTTCATCCAAGTCTTACTTGAACCATCTGGAATGAATTGTGTTTCCTACTGGGACCCTGACTGATCTACCAATATAGGAGTAGGCCAATTACATGCATGGACCTGGGGCTGACACAGGGCTCAATCTCTTGATCCTGAAATAATGACCTGAGCTGAAACCAAGAGCCGGATCTTAACCGAGACATCCAGGTACCCCTGAAGAACATGAATTTAAGTTCACTTTCATGATCAGGGTGTTTGTTATTATAGATGATTTTACATCTTCCTATTCTTAGTCATAAGTAGGTACTACTGCTAATATTGAATCATTTGCCTGAAGCAACACGGTAAAAAAGATTATTGACCTAAAGCTAAATTGAAACAAACAAATCCTCTTTCCTGAAGAATCTGGGAAGTTTCTTGTTACTATAGTGTACTTTGGCTTTGGGGTGTTTTTTTTTTTTTCTTACTTTGTTTTGTTTAAATGATTCATAGAAGTTTTCCAGTAGATGAGGTGGTATTGTTTCCTGTTACTGAGGTAGGGTATTAAACGATTTCTTTTTTTTTTTTTTAAATAAATGTTTGTAAGTTTTTATGTGGATTAAACTCCCTCAATATTTTTTATGGAGAAAAAATTAAAGAAGAAGTTATTAACATTGGAAAATAGGCTATCTCAATTACACAGTTACTTTTTCCCAATGGTTTTCTTAATATTTATGTATTAACATCATAATGACTCAATACAATTTATACAATATGGAGCCATTATTGTGGAAAAAAAAAGACCCATTGAAATAATATCTCCATACTACAGACAGACTCAAAACACCATAATGGCTCAGGGGGAACCAAATGCAGGATTACATGATAGGCCAGAAGCTGTGTCATGGTCTACCAGGCCAGGTAAGTAATACACATTTTGCAGAAGAGCCAAGTAAATAGTTACAGAAACAGGAAAGTCTCTGTAGAGTAAATGTGCACTCAGGCAATTATTAAAATATGGATTATGGAAGATTCTCTTTTCTCCTTTTCTCTAGGCTTACCCTTTTAATAAGAACAAAAGTAAATCAAACGTGTGTGCACAAAGACACAGAATACATTCTATAACTTCAGGGACTCTGTTTTAATCGACTGGAGGGATATATTTCAGAGTGGAGAAATGACATCTTGAGACCCCTTCATTCTATCTGGGTGTTACAGCTGATATGGGCCTGTGTCAGGCAAGCTTAAGAACAATACGTGCTATTCTGATGCCTGGATATTATAGGTGCAGCAATAACTAGCTTGCAGAGCTTCAAAGAGAAGAAACGACTTCAACCTTAATAACCCCTGTGGCATTTTTCAATTTTCCAGGCTGCCAGTCAAATGAATGCATGTCTGGAAAGGAGAAGAGACAAGAAAAGGAAAAGATTAACCTCTGAGATCCATGACAGAAGCTCCATTGGCTAAAACCGGTCATGTGTTAGAAAACAAACATGGGCAGGCATGGACTTCCCCAAACACTGAGCACAAATGTTAGAACAAAGATTCTAGGAGAGAAACTGGGACCTTTAGGGTTACCTGGCTGAAACAATCTTGGAATGTTAATCATTCTTAGTTCCTTCTTTCTCTAGGTTGAAAGGAACTCAGCAGTCTCCTGATCTTCAAACCAATTAGCTCAAGAGATGGTTCTTCAGAAACCTGCACTGTCTTTTCAAAGGAAAAAGGCTCGCAGAAAACTCAGACCCGCCACTGCCTAACCTGCTGGCTCTCAGCCGAAGTGAGCGAACAGAACTCGTGGTATGGTGCCTTCCTCATACACACACTACAGCCGTTCCCTGGGCTTCCTTTATCTATTGAGAAATTAGAAACTTTCCCCCAGGAGGTGAAGAACTCCTAATTAAGGATGTCTCTAAGAAAGCTAGGATTATTTCTATTGCAGCATGGGAGAAATAGGAATTATACACAGAACGAAAATGCTCAAAAAAAGAAGCCATTGTGCTGATGACTCGCCACGTCTTAACTGATTTCTTGCATTTCTAGGTATTAGATGCTTCTAAGTTTTCTTTCAAAGTGTTCTTGAACCTATGCTTTTCCATCAGTGTTCCTCCCTAAACCTTTGTGCAAAAACTGGGTATTCCAAAAATGAGATAAGAAATCATTCATTTCTGAGTAAGTAAGGGTTTTTGAAAGCAAGAGGGGAAACTGGGGGAAAGCCTATTGATTCTGTCAGAAATCAGCAGTCCCAGCCCTCGTGTTTTGGACAGGGTCACCTTGATATCACCAAGGGGCTGCTTAACCTGGTCTGATCCTTTTTCATTAATTCATCTATTTACCTATTCATTTATTCATTCAATAAATATGTGTCCCATAGATATTATGTGCAGAATTCTGAGACAGACATTAAAGAGAAATAAAAGGTAAATGAAGCCCAAAAATATATATGTCACTGAGAAGAGTCTGCCCCACCTTTATTTAATTCATTTCTTGTCTGACTGGAAGAGTGTCCCACCCCAGAATCCCTCTAATACACTCACTGCACTGCCCCCAGGTTACTGATACTTTCAAATGCAGCTCTGCTATGACATCCTCTATTGAAAACTATCATGGCTCTTCCCTTACTACAAAATAAAGACTAACATTCTTAAGATGGTGCAACAAGGTCTGCAGAAAGGCCCCGTCTTAATCTTCAGCCTTATCTTGCACCCTTCTTCCCTTACAGAGTTTCTTTCATTCTGGCCTTATTATTATTTTTTAAATAAACTTTTAATTGGGAATAATCTTAGATTTGCATTAAAGTCACATAGAGAGTAGAGCATTCCCCTATACTGCTCACTCTGTTTCCGTTTTCCCCTAATGTTATCATCTTCCATTATCGCAATATTGGTCAAAACTTAGAAACCATTAACATTACCATTAGTACATTGCTATTAACTTCTAATAACTTCTATAAACGCTATGTGTTATTCAGATTTCACCAGTTTTTCCATTAATGTCCTTTTTTTCTTCCTGGATCCAATCAACCTGGCCTTCTTATTTTTTTTTCTTCTTATAAATTTTTATCCCATTACACAGTCCTTATGTATTCCACTGCATCGTTTACAACAGGGTGTTTTACCCTCACTCCTTGTACCAGCTCTCTTGGTTGTGTGGTTTCTACTCATCATTCTGATTTTAGCTCAAAAATCACTTCCTCAGAGAAGACTTTCTGAGGTCTGAGTCCATGGCTTGGTCCAGTGTTACATGCCTTCATACAACCACTCCTTTGTAGCACTTTCCTCAGTCTGTCGTCATACCTTCTTTGCTGTAATTATTTAATTTCACCCTTATTTGCAACTAAACTCTAAGGGCCATGAAGGCAGAAAGGCTCTCTGTTTTTCCTAATCATTGTACCCCAAGACTTAGCATGGTGTAGGGCATATATTAGGTACTAAAGAAATGTGTTGAGTTAATAAACAAACGAAGAATAAATGAATGAAAGAAAGAGTTGGTGGTACCTGGGTGGCTCAGTCGGTTAAGCATCAGACTCCTGATTTTGGCTCAAGTCATGGTCTCAGGGTCCCAAGATCAAGCCCCGAGCTCTCTCCCTTTTTCTATAAAATAAACAAATCTTTAGAAAAAGGAAAAGTTAAGTGATAACAGGAGAAACACAAAATAGAACTTCAAAATAAGTGAGAGACAACACAATCACAGGACCTCAAAAGAGAAAAAGATCAAAATGAGAGTCAGAATTATAGGAAGACTTCATGGCAATAGAGAGTGGGACTTTACTAGGTCATTTCATTCATGCAGTTAACAACTACTGAGCACCTACTAAATGCCAAGCCCTCAAAGTGATTTGTTCACTTTAAGCAAGGATATGATATAATCAGTATAATGTTTTATAAAAATAATGGAGCAATATGGAGAATGGATTGGAGCAGAAAAGACCTAAAAAATTGAAAAAAAAAAAAAAGATAATAATCCACCTAAGAAATATTAGGACTTGAACTAATGCAGAAGTGGTAAAGATATGGAAATATTAAGGAAGACAACTCAATGAGGACTTGGAGATAACAATAGAATTAAGAAATTCTCAGTAGGTGAAATGGTAACAAGAACAAGGTATGAGTCAAGAATTAGATGGACACTTGGAATACAGTGAGAATACTTCCAGGTTGAAGACAAGGGCTCATCATGGAAGAAGCAATGGAATAGAGACTTGAGTAGATGAATTCTGCTTTGGAAAAGTCAAGGAGATTAGATTTTATTGTATTAGTAATGACTCATTAAGCAATAATGACATAATGAAAATGAAATATAGGGTGAAGATAATTGAGACCGAGGAAGGTGTATGGAAGTGATCTGAGCACCCACATTAGAAACATAGAGGAAGTGGTACACCTACATCACTTTTTAAAAGATTGACTTATAAGTACCCAGATCAGCATCCAATGTAGTATCTAGTACAGATACTGTGTCCTCAATAGTTTTTAGTTGACTTACTCTTCATTATGGACCAAATATCCTGAAGACTGGTGTATTTTGAGTATCTATAATACTCATTAAGAACCCTTTATATGACAAGTACCCGGAGCATACCAAAAAAATTATGCACATAGTGGTCCTCCTTTGAACTATCTCTTTTACTCTTTCAGTTTTCAGGACAAATGCACACCTCTGATATACTTCTTTGGTTATCATCCTCCAAAATGGCCCCAGGGATCTCCACCCCTGGCATTTGTACACTGTGTAGTCCTTCCAACACTGCATGAGGGTTTGTCCGTGAGACCAGTGGCGGAGAGCAAAAGCGATGGTCTATCATCTCCCAGTGTACGTTAGAAAAGACTGCAGCTTCTGTTTTGACTTTCTCTCAGATCGCTCATCCTGGGGAAAACCAGCTGCTTGAGGACTTTCAGGCCACCTGTGAGGAGACACATGTGGCAAAGAAGGGAGGGCTCTGGACAGCAATTAGTGAGGAACTGAGGTCTGCCAATAACCATGTGAGTGAGCTTCAAAATGAATTCTCCACCCCCAGTCAAGACTTGATGTGACTGCAGTTGTTACAACAGCTTGACTGCAGCTTGAGACCATGAGCCAGAACCATTCAACTAAGCTTCTCCCCATTTCCTGTGACTTAGAAACTGTGAGAGCTAATAAATGTTTGTTGTTTCAAACTGCTTGCTTTTGGGGGTAATTTGTTACATAGCAATGGATAACTAAGACAACTTCATCCTACGAAACATTGGAAACTACAAAAAAAATCATATTTATCTTTATCCTAGTTGCTAAGAAGTACAAGCTAAATATTATTCTTGATTTTGGTAGCTTTCCTCAGTGTGGAGTTGTTGATTTTTCCTTCTTCCTCCTCCCCTTATTTTTTGGTTCCCATCATTTATCTTCTGTCCATTGATTTTGATTTTATTTTACCTACTCATTTATTATAAGCTCCTAAAGCCTTTTTTGAAATAGATGCAGGATAAAATGATAAAGTAAAAATAGTAGACACTAGATAGGATTCCATCAACCATCAGAGAGATCACAATCTCCTTGGAGTGAAAAGAGCAAGTCATGTGACACAGTCTAATACTAGTGCTCAACCACATAGAAACTATTAGAATTCCAAGAAAAGTGATGCCAGAAAGGTGTTTTAAGTCAAGTTCCCCAGAAGCAAACCTTGAGATAGGATTTGCATTAGGAATGTACTCTCAAAATAAATTGCTAAGGGAAGGAGGAAAGCAGGACTGGGATGGGGAAGAAGACAAGCCAGGGTAATATTTCAAAGTCTCACAAATAATGGCTTCAATCTGATCCTGCATGGTTAGTCTGGAATGTACCAAGGCAGAGGAGATGAACTTCCATACTTCTATACCACTCACCCACTGGCCAAGGACCCCTGAAGAATAGATAAGCACTCCAGCTGTCTACAAAGTCTCTTGAGTATGCAGCCAAAATGGTTACAATAGCTCAGGGGAAGTTCTCCAAAGAAGAAAGTAGGTGTCCATGGTCAGAAGAAAGAGCACACTGAAAACAACAGAGAATGCACAGAAATGGTGAAGAGATGCGAGACCGTCTGCATGGAGTATGAAGGTCTGCTCTGTTAGAGAAAGTTCCTTTCAAGGAGATGGCTCTTCACCTGTAATGACCCTTACAGGATAGGGAAAATTAGGCTAGACAAGAAGGAGAAAGTATTTTAAAGAATCTAAATGGGAGAACTAACCAATTACAAAACTAGCAGAACCTCTCAAGCACTCTAGGATGATTTGGTATTATAACTTTGACTCTTAATTCTATTTCTAATCCCAATGAGGGATCTCAAACCCATGTCTTGTTTAGGTTATTAAAACACAATCATTTGTCTTTAGAAAAGAGATAGGGAGAGGTTAAAAAAAAAAAAAAATCTCTGTTTCTTCCAAGCCTTCACAATGTTAGTTTTTATCCATTCTGGTTCTGAAATGCAAATACATCATAAAACCCCGAGTTCAATCTTAAATAAAAAGAAAGCCTGGTGGAGGAGGATGAGGCCACACAAGTGTTTTAAGACTTTCTCTTCTATTATTATTCCCAGGTTGCTGAAATTTGGACATCATTTCAAGTACAGGTTATTTAATGTCTCTCTCTCTCTCTCTCTTATTCTCCCTCTCTCTTTCTTTTCCCTTTTTAAAATTTATCACTGACAAGCAAAGTGCTCTATGTAATAGCTTTTCCTCCTTCATACACTTTAGGATATAGTCTAACTTTATCTGGAGTTGAGCATAAAGGCATAAATAATTAAGTCCCGCTTGCCTGATCAAGAGCCTTTCTTTCAGAAAAATCAGGCGTCCAGGAACTGCCGTTCACAGCAGCTCTATTTTCTGGCCCTCCATCAGGTTTGCAGACACCTCTCCCCAAGGATTCATCAACCACCAAACAAAGAGGAAGGCAGGTCAATGTCACCAAAATCTGCAGCTTCAGCAGCTTCTGAAGTTCCTGACCAGAAAAATAAAAGAAAAAGAGAAAGAGAGAGAGAGAGAAGGAGAGAATGGAAAAAAAAAAAAAATCAAAGGAACTTTAACATACGGTCTCAGAATTCATAGGTTACATTCTGGAAAGGAGACTTTCAAAACCTCATAACAAGCAAGTTTCTGGTGCTATAATGATGGGTGACCAACCAGCCTGGAGAGATACTGGCCACTATTGTTTTATTAGCTTGAGTCCAGTTTTGTGAGCTATTCTGTCATTTAGACAAAAGGATTTCTTCATGATAACTTTTATCATGTTATAATGACTTCAATGTGTATCAGCCATACAGAAAGATTCACATCTACAGGACATAGGCATCGCCTTCCAGCCGAATATTCCTCTTTCAATTTGTCCTCAGATACCCTTGCACTTTGGCAACACCAATTTATACCACACAATGATAGAAATCTATACCCCGAATGATTTATCCCACTCATTTATACCACAAAATGATAGATCAACCCAGAACAGGAACCACTGCACTGAGGGTGATTGCTCACTTCATAGGTGAGAATGGTGAGGCTCCAAGGGGTTAAGTGAACCTGCTCAAGGCCAAACAAATCCTGTAGTAGAAGCTCAGACACCTATCTCTCTATCCAAAGCTTTTCCAGTTATATCACAGTGTATCTGAAAAGGTTAGAGACAAATTTAAACTCCAAAGTGGTGTTGTATAAGATTTAAAGATTCTTTTGAGGGCGAGACACAACCCAATGAAACTCGGGTAAATGAAAGGCAGATCTCTATTACTTCAAGTCCAAATGAGAGAAGTCTACCAAGCAGGGCCACGTAGGCGATTGGACAGAGGAAGAGTAAGAGTAGGTTGGAGATGGAGAAGGTGGCTTAAGTAAGGCAGGTAGGGTGGGGTTAGCTAGGTTTTTTGAGTTTTCTGTGGACAGGATAATTTGAATGATTCCTCAGGTTCCAGGGCATAGGGGCCACCCAAGATGTCTGGTGTCTGGTCCGTGATTGGGGTGAATGCACGGTAGCCTGGGAGTGTGGGGATTCCACAGGGGCTGACATGTGGATTTAACTAGTTGTCCCTCTTTGAAAAGGGAAACTGATCATCCTTTAGCCATGGACTTTAAACTGGGCAAAGACAGCACCTCCAAAAAATTGTATTACAAGGGGTTATGAATAAATAGTGTTAGCCCTAGGCTAAACTACACATACCTGTAGAAGCAGCTGTGAAGAAAAAATAAATTGAACAATATCATTAAGAATCAAGAGACCCCAGGGTGGAGTCCCTCTGCCACTCATTTGCTATGTGACTTTAGGCAAGTTATCTAACTTCCTCTGTACCTCAGGCTCTTCATCTCTGAATTGACAATTTACAGAACTTACCTCACAGGGTTATTGTGGAGAGTCAACATAATAATATATATTTAACAAATACATGTATTTCGTGTGTTTACATAAAATACAAGGAATTTTGTCCCTAATCACAAGCACGGTACAAATGTAAGGACATCAAAACATTTTTAAAGGACTGCATTCTTATCACTACATAGATGCACACGTCTTCTACTTTCAGGGAGTGTCTTTTTACCAGCAAATAGACAGAGCTATAAATTGTGGATTCTTGATATAATAGATCAAGATAGTTCCTTCCAATCTGTTATGTTCTATTGCCTCAAAATAATAAACTGCCAAGACAATATCATGCATCATATTAGTGGCAGATTATTCAGTGAAACTCCCAGGGAAAAGAACTCACGGCTCACAGACACCAACTTTCCTCCCTTGTTATCTCATCCTTCTTTGTAGAGTCCTGAGTTGTACAGGGTAAGAAAAATCTTAACTTACAATATTCAGAAAAAAGATGTGATTCATGAAAACAATACGAATTTTTGGAAACATAACACTTTCAAATTATCAGGGTAAAAGCAAGATAAAAATAAATCATTTTGGCCTGAGAAGGACTATTTTGGGGGCAAAGATTTATAAGGGAGATCAAGGAATGGGAGTGTGAATATAAAACATTCAGAATTCTTTTCCAGACACTCAGAATTACGATGATTCTCAGTTCATTTTTCTCAGGAAGCTCAGATGTTTTGATATCAATAAAAGAGACTCCAATTGGCCTTTCCCATTAAAGTCTCTTCTCTCATCAGAAATGGGTGGTAGAGCAGATCCTCAAGAAAGGAACGACCCATTAGTTATAACTCTTATATTCTCTCACATGTCTAAAAAGAACTTTCCAGAAAGAACTCAAGTTTCCAAGAGATAGAGCTGCCTTTTTTTTTTTTTTCTTTCTCCACAGGGATAAGACACAGGTGAATTATTCAACTACATATTTTTTCAAAGCATTATAGCGTGTGCTTTTAAAATACTTCTAAAACAATGGTTTGCATAGTTCAGTTCCAGAAGAGTATCGCACATAATGAAGCCTATCCCAAACAGAAATGTCCACTTGTTATTTGTAAATCTTAGATAAAATAAGGACATTCACTTACAAGCACATAAGAGCTCTCATAATGTGTATTCTCATCTATTCTGTAACCGTGAATCCTGTGGGGACCTCTTACTACTCTGGTCCAAGTGGATCTAATATCTTACCAATAATCTGTCTTCTAAGAACTCCCCTCCTATAACAGTGGCAAGAACTAGGACCACTCATCAGCTACTGGTGAGGAGAATTAGAGGACAACACTTGGCTTAGATGAGTCAGGAGTTACTGCAGAATCACATGAAAAAGGACAGGCACTGAACATGCCAAGTTCTTTTTTTCTTTCCTTTTTTAAGATTTTATTTATTTACTTTTCAGAGAGAGAGAGAGAGAGCACAAGTAAGGGCAGCAGCAGGCAGAGGGAGAAGCGGGCTTCCCACTGAGCAAGGAGCCCGATGTGGGACTGGATCCCAACCTCAGCCGAAGGCAGATGTTTCACCATCTGAGCCACCCAGGGAGCCCTGAACAGGTCAAGTTCTAAAATGCTTTTGGGTAAGAACCCAGGAAGGTGTGTGAGCACTACCATTTCTTGAGTACTGCATGTAGCAATTTTAAATAGAGTATCTTCTTTAATCCTCCAGCACCCATGAGGTATTTATCACTATCTTCATTTAACATTTGAGAAAACAGTTGCTGGAAGGATTGATAACTTGCCCAATACGCCCAATGCCACACCACTTTTCATAGCAGGACCAGAAACTATAGCTAGGTTGGGCTGATTCCAAAACTTCGGCAATGACCCAGCATGCTGAACCTCCAAGAACTCCGGCAGCTATCACATCTGTTGGATCATCGATTTGTTTTCCCTGGAATTTTTTGACAAATAACTGAGGCCAGGTACTAAGCCTGGATCCCTTTTAGTTATCCCCAAACCAACTCAGTCAGATTCATCTATGTTGAGATTGCTCTACAAAAGGGCCCCACAGAAAAACAGAACCAGAGGCTTGCCACGAAGTGTTAAGAACAATGGAGTTATTAGGAGGAGACATCAAAATATCATCAGTTCACGGGAGAAAATGTTCCCGTTCTGATCCTTACATGCTGATACTACAGATGGACCCAGCTTAGCTGAGGTACGCTCTGTGCTTCAGCTGTTTACTTAAGCAGTCCCGGGGTTCTCAGAAACAGTTGCTATGCCAACCAGCCCAGGGACTATATATACATTCATGACTGGGGCTTATTCTTAGGGCTTTGTTACCTCTCTTTCAAAAGTTTGAATCTCTTATTGCTAAACTACTTGCATGCAAGCATTACAGCCTCTGATAGTCAGCTTCCCTTTCTCCGGCAGGTGAAAAATTCAATGACGGTTTGCGCAGGCAACGCTGAGCAGCCCTTTGACGTCACACTTCTCTAGGCAGGGACCAGACTGCTCTCTCTGCCCCAGCCTCTGAAGATGTGGTGTTTAAATGATATAGGGCAGTGCCTTTTGTCATCTATTATTAACTGTCACCTGTGCGCATGACCACAGAAGTTCTCAGAGGAGGAAGTAAAGCATGCTTTTTTGAGGTGCCCTGTTAATCATGCTTTTTAAATTTCTTCACCGCATTTTTAATGGGACACATTTCAGAATAGCGTCAGCGGACAAATTTGGCCAATCAATCCACCTCAGGTCTCCTGCTAGAGCTGCATTTAAATAAACCTGTAATGTTGAAAGCTGAAGAGAGAAAGCTCTTTAATTACCTTTTCTCCTGTTTATGTTACTTTGATGGCTTTTGTTCAAATGCATCTGAATTTTCAGTCTGTTTATTTTATAATTATTGGATGACTACATGCGGCACTGCCATTTCAATTAGATTTTGATGGCTGATAAAACCATTGTTGACAGGGAGTGCGCAAATGAATTTGGGGAAACCAGATTAGTGATGTTTGTGTTGTCGCATTTAAATAAAACGAAATGTCCCAGTAGCAGTGTGATCAAATCTGAAAATTTTGTTATAAAGAAAGAAAAGGCAGCTCTGTGAGAAATCAGGTTTTCAACAGAAAAGCTGTTTCCTGTTGAGACATCATTTTAAATCCTCAAGTGTGCAGCCACTTCTTCTTCAAACAGATTATAAAACCAAAAAACAATCATATAATCTCTTCTAACAAGAGGTTTGCAGCTAGACAGATCGCTTTAAAGGAGAAAGAAGTAGAAAGAAAGTCAAGATCTAAATACAGATAATAGTGCTAAATCCATTTGAATTGATAAGGTAGAAGAAGCATGGTGATAAAGCTTAAGGGGTTAAGACTTTATGTTCACCCAAAAGATCAATACCTAGGGAAGAAGAAAGCTTGGAAATGTTTCCATCTCCAATTAACAGCTGAAATATACATGGCAGATGAGGCAAAGCAGAAACAGACAAGCTATTTCCCCAGAAACAGACCCTGTTCAAGCAGGGCTCAGGCTCGCTTTGTTATCGATATAACAACTGTGCGAATGACAATCTTTAAGTGCTAAAATATTTGCAAAAAGGAATGGAAATCTGCTTTTTCTCTCAAGTCATTAAAGCAAAGCCAGAGAGTTGAAACAAAACAGAACCATGTGTAGTTGGCCAAGCTGAATAGAAACTAACCTCCGCGCAGATGCCTTAGCAGCCATGCTCCGTGTTCAGTGCTGTGCTTACAACAACCCAGCCGCCCAGTTTGGAACGTGTCATCCATGCAGGTGGTCAAAGAGCAGAGCTGCTATCAGGACCCAGGGGTAACTCCAATGCCTGTGCTCTTGGCCATTTAGCAGTAGCAGCTTATCTAGTTTGGTTTCATCTTGTACAACGTTCACTCAACATTCACACAACAGTCACTGTTCTGCTCCTTACCATCCTCATCCTCATTCAGCAGACAACAAAATCTGGGGGCGCCTGGATGGCTCAATGGGTTAAAGCCTCTGCCTTTGGCTCAGGTCATGATCCCAGGGTCCTGGGATCGAGCCCCGCATGGGGACCTCTGCTCAGCGGGGAGCCTGCTTCCCTTCCTCTCTCTCTGCCTGCCTCTCTGCCTGCTTGTGATCTCTGTCAAATAAATAAATAAAATCTTAAAAGAAAGAAAGAAAGAAACAAACAAACAAACCAGAATCTGACCCCTTCACTGGGAAAGCTCAGTTAGGGCTGGAAGTGAGCGTGCAGCACCACCTTACCATCGACTTATTCCCCTGGCCTGATGTTCAGTGTCTTTTTTTTTTTTTTAAAGATTTTATTTATTTATTTGACAGAGAGAGATCACAAGCAGGCAGAGAGGCAGGCAGAGAGAGAGGAAGGGAAGCAGGCTCCCTGCTGAGCAGAGAGCCCGACGTGGGGCTCGATCCCAGGACCCTGAGATCATGACCTGAGCCGAAGGCAGCAGCTTAACCCACTGAGCCACCCAGGCGCCCCTGATGTTCAGTGTCTTAAAGAACAAAACCTAGAATGGCTGGTTACATTTCTGACAATTCACTGAGATGTTGTGAGACAATAGAATAATTCCAGCTAACAATTACATGGTGCTTGCTATATGTCAGAACGTTTTCTATGATTATTACTGTATAGATATCTCATTTCATCAGCTCAACAACCTGAAAAGGTAGGTACTTCTTTTTTCCATCCCCTCCCTCTCACAGATAGGGAACAGGGGGCAGAGGTCTCAGATGCTAACTGAAATAGACAGAGTCTGACCTAGGCAATCTTGCTGCAGAGTCTGCACTCTTACTGGACAGTATTTACTGAGCCTGCAAGGATAACGGAGTGTGAATACAATCGTGCATCATGCACACTTAAGTGGGGTTTGCATCTAATTGCACATCTCTGGTCTGCTGAATAGTAAAACAAAATTGCTTTTCTGTTACCTGTTGTTTTTCATGATTACCGTTACTGATGGTTGGCTTGATAAAAGTTCATTTTAATGGCTATTAAATGTATGGAATTGCTAGCATTTCTATGTCCCAAATTTATGAATGATATATTTGTATCCAGTTTCACAAGTACATTGCTTATATTCTCTACTTTCACACCAAAGGAAACAGCTCTATAAAAATAGCACCTGCTTGTAACGTTTTCTATATCTACCTTTCAAATGTATACAGCATTGCATTTGGTCCTTCCAGCAAGTCCACGAAGTAATGTAGGTGTTATTTTCTCAGGAAAAAATGAACTAGGCATGGGAAAATCAAATAGTCACCAGGATCTGTTCTGGAAAATATAAGAAGGAGGAAATCAATGAGATAGTAACTGAAAAAAGTCAAGCTGGCTTGCCCATACCAAGTTGATGGTTTATCCTGGAGAGACTAGGCAAAAGCCTAATAGCCAACAAATCACAATGATTGTGTTCTGTATGCCATACCATGGGCTAAAGGGAATTAGACAAGGAGGAGAAACCAAACTCTCTAACCTTAAAGAGCTTCCAGTTTGAAGATGAGACAGATGTGTGTACGTCAATATAAATAAGAACAAGGTTTCACATAGCTCCATCTTATTTCCCAAGAAGAGACTTGAAAACAGTCACCACCTTCCAACTTTTTGAATCCTTTCACTCCAATAAATGACTAGCATGTGGTTATTACTAAAGAAATTATTATATTATTATTGAGAAAAGAATAGTATAATAAAGTCACTGTTAGAATCTTGGAACGGGTGGAAAAAGCTTACTTTTGATGAGTACAATAATGCTTTAGTTTGAGGAGCTATTGTCATCCAGTTGTTGCTGAAAGTTAGAAGCAATTTTAAAAGTTTCCGTTGTGTTGGGGTACCTGGGTGGCTCAGTCAGTTAAGCATCCAACTCTTTTTTTTTTTTAAGATTTTATTTATTTATTGGACAGACAGAGATCACAAGTAGGCAGAAAAGCAGGCAGAGAGGCAGACAGAGAGAGAAGAGGAAGCAGGCTCCCTGCTGAGCAGAGAACCCGATATGGGGCTCGATCCCAGGACCCTGGGATCATGACCTGATCTGAAAGCAGAGGCTTAACCCACTGAGCCACCCAGGCACCCTAAGCATCCAACTCTTGATTTCAGCTCAGACATGATCTTGGGGTTGTGGGATTGAGCCCTGCATTGAGTTCCTCGCTCAGCATGGAGTCTGCTTATCCTTCTTCCTCCCCACCACTTGCTCTCTCTCTCTCTCTCTCAAATGAAAAAATAAGATCTAAAGGGGCGCCTGGGTGGCTCAGTGGGTTAAAGCCTCTGCCTTCGGCTCAGGTCATGATCCCAGGGTCTTGGAATCAAGCCCTGCATCGGGCTCTCTGCTCAGCAGGGAGCCTGCTTCCTCCTCTCTCTCTGTCTGCCTCTCTGCCTACTTGTGATCTCTGTCAAATAAATCAATAAAATCTTAAAAAAAAAAAGATCTAAAAATAAAGTTTCCATTGTGTTAACTTGGGACCAAGATCTGAAATGAGGGACGCCTAGGTGGCTCAGTTGGTTGGACGACTGCCTTCGGCTCAGATCATGATCCCGGAATCCCGGGATCGAGTCCCACATCAGGCTCCCAGCTCCATGGGGAGTCTGCTTCTCCCTCTGACCTTCTCCTAGCTCATGCTCTCTCTCACTGTCTCTCTCTCAAATAAATAAAATCTTTTAAAAATTAAAAAAAAAAAAGATCTGAAATGAAAGCTAATGATGGAGTTTAACAGTGTCATGTGCTAAGTCTAAGAAATCAGGTCTTAGACCCAGCAAGTCTAAGAAATCAGGAAGCGTAAAGACTGTGTCATCTTGGTTTCTTTCTTTTCTTCTTAATTTTATTTTATTATTTTTTTTTATTTTTGTTAACATATAATGTATTATTTGCTTCAGGGGTACAGGTCTATGAATCATTAGTCTTACACAATTCACAGCACTCACCATAGCACATACCCTCCCCAATGTCCATCACCCAGCCACCCTATCCCTCCCTGCCACCCCCACCTCCAGCAGCCTTCAGTTTGTTTCCTGAGACTAAGATTCCCTCACGTTTTGTCTCCCTCTCTGGTCCCATCTTGTTTCATTTACCTTCCTTCCTCCCACAAACCCCTGCCCTGCCTCTAAAATTCCTTATATCAGAGAGATCATATGATAATTGTCTTTCTCTAATTGACTTATTTTGCTTAGCATAGTACCCTCTAGTTCCATCCACGTTGTTGCAAATGGCAAGATTTCAGGTTTTGGCTATCTTGATTTCTTATTCAGCAGTAAAACAAGGAGGAGAATAGAAAGGTTTTATAACGATAAAAATTCCGCATGGTATTTTGAATATGAAGATAACTGCCTTTCCCTGTTCCAATCTTAGTTGCATGTTTTTATACTGGTGATAGGTATGATTTATTCATGTACTATCTTACTTGACCCTGTCCTCCCACCCTGAGTTTCAATAAACATCACACATTTACAATCACAGAACAGAACAAAACAAACCCGGATGGACTGGGTTAGGGTGTCCGCATGAGACCTATCTGGGGGGAAAAAAAAGAGCTGGATTTTATCAACCTGTTACAATGGAACAGACGTCCCACCAAGAGTACCCAGAAGCTAGGCCAAGGGGGTTATTTTATGGGTCAGACTAAAATAGCTGTTTCTCTGCTCCTAATTTCAATTACTTCTGACAGCCTACCTCAACACAGCCCACAAATGAATCATGACTTAGAAACTGAGAAGGTGTAAAAAGTTACACATCTTGTCAGAACTGTGTGTAGTACAGATAGAGTTCAAAGTCTTACTATTTAGTAGTGGCCTTAAGACAGAATGCCAATTTCTCTGGATGTCTATTTCTCTACCTGTGAAAGAGGGGATTGAATTGGGAAAGATGTACACTCCAAGGAGATCAGCTAAAGCTGTGGTGCCAGGCACTAGGGCATGCCTAAATAGCCCACAACACATTGCATTTCACTGACGTGGTTCATTCAAGCTATTCTCTCACGGTAGAAGGAAGGGGGCCTGTCCAGTAAACAATAACATCGTTTAATACTTAACCGCTCAAACACTTAGTTTGCTGTAGTATTACTAGCATTTTGTTTATTTTTTTTTTTTAAATATGCTTTTTTGCTTCTTCTCAAACACAGTAGTTTCTTCACCTTGAGTTTTCGGAGGGAAGAAGGATGGGCAATTTTCCACAGGAAGAAAGATCGCTTATATTCTGTTTCAAGTCAGTTTCATCTTTTAAGCCTCGCGTTGCATTGCATCTTAAGTCTTGCATGACATATTGGTAATCAAACTGCAAAACAACTAGGGGGAAAAATCAAATCACCTCCTTTCTTTCCTCTCTTACCAATTGTTTAGAGGAGATAGGACAGGGGGAGGGGAGAAGAAAAGAGAGGAAGGGAAGAGAGAGGAAAGTTTTTTCCAGATTTCAAAGGATCACAATCCAAATGAAAGGTCTTGCAGTTCTTCCCGTTAAGCAGTCGGAGTTTGAAGTGGAGCCCTTCTTGAGGGCACATTTCTTGCCCTCCTCTTCTGTACTGATTGCACCTCTGTAATCTCTCCACTTAGCTCTGTTTTCTTAGTGCTCCCTCTGCCCTCAGCTTCTCTGCTGTGATTGCTCTGGCCTCCTTGGCTCCCTCCAAGCTACCTCTGCTCCTCCGTTTTCCTCCTCTTCCATTTCTGGAACCCCTTTCCATGCCCTCCTCCCCTTCCCCTCACTCCTGTGATCTTTCTGGCCTCTGCAGCGTTTCCTATGACCACTCTCCTCGGTTTTTCTCTGTGATTTCTCTGCCCTCTCTGGCTTTCTCAGCTTTCTTTAGAATGCAGAAAACCTCCAAAGGTTCATAGATTAATTTCAGTTTGGATAAACATCCAAACTTGTGAGTGCTTACGTGGACTCTTTACTGAAACTCTTTGGATCTAAAATCTCACTGGGGAGGCCTGCCTTATAAAAGTTCAAATACTTGGAGTTTTATCAAGAGAATAATTTCCCCTCAAACACTGGCCTTTATGGTTCTTATTTTGGGTAAGGTGAATAGACAATGGCCATTGTTCACTGTGCACAGTTTATCTTTCATTTGACATGGGTTATGCATGATTAGAAAACTCAGTAGGGCCCTGAGAAGGACACAAACAAGCATTTTTTCTTTTAAAGATTTTATTTATTTATTTGACAGACAGAGATCACAAGTAGCCAGAGAGGCAGACAGAGAGGAGGAAGCAGGCTCCTTGCTGAGCAGAGAGCCTGATGTGGGGCTCGATCCCAGGACCCTGAGATCATGACCTGAGCCGAAGGCAGAGGCTTAACCCACTGAGCCACACAGGTGCCCCACAAACAAACATTTTTTTAAAAATTCATTCAGTAAAGATTTATTGGATGCCTACTATGTGCTGGAAATGTAAAAAGCTGGACTTTACTTCAATTTCCAGGAGATAATTCTAGATTTATTCTCCATAAATATATTTTACAGATTGTATACTTCATGTGACCTTAGACTGGAAATGTCAAAAATGTTACTGTGTAAGTCTCCCTACCACTCTTATTTCACTGTCTAGAATTTAAAGATTAGATATTATTACTTACTTCCATTACTTTAAAATGTGTATTTCTATTATTCCCATCACAGAGCAGCTTAGGTGCTTTTAAATCAAAAGTCTTCATTGGCTCTTCCTTTCTGGGTCAAATCCATACCATTAAGAATAAAAGATGAATAGGATAGCAAAGGTAATTCTTTTTGTTTGATGTTCCCATTCAATACTGAGCACATATTTTTGTTTAACTTTCTTTTCTTTTACATTTCTTAGGAAAATTGGAAAACGGAAACTTTATAGTCAACGTTAAGCCAGATTGCATAATCTGAAAATATTTGAAATGTTGAGGCAAAGGATAAGTTCTATCTTTTATCTTACTAATATTTGGATATTTGCTCTTCTATCCTTCTGTTATGGGAGTCCCAAACCAGTACTTTGTGGGCTATGTCCACCAAAAGATGTGTCTGATTTGCCAGATAAATATTTTAAAATTTGTATATGAATTCTCACACAGTCTGCCAATGTCCACTTTGCCACACTCTCCAGTAATATCTATTGTCACATTCTTGTTACACTTCACATGTTGATATGCTCATCTAGTTCCATGGGTATTTGGATTTATGATTCCTAAGTTGAGTATAAAGTTGGACCCAAGAGGGGAGACGAGATATGGAGAAACATGAGCTTTTGATAATAGCTCCAAGTATCCTAACACTAGGTTTGTTTGAAATGCAGTAAGAAAATGCAAAGTTTGATTAAGTCTCCCTCTCCCATACCTTCTTCATATGGATGAATAAATAAGTGACCTAAAGGAAGGAAGCTATTCTGTTTTCTTGATTATTCCCAAGAGAGCCTTCTGCAGTACTGGGTATGAGTAAACCTGCATACTTAGAATTCTCTCCTTTAGTAGAAATTGCAGTGATAGGCACATTCTCTCAAATATGAGGCTGTTGCTACCCAGTGCTCAACTTGGCTCAAGGGTCAGGAAAATAATATTTATAGATAACTCTTAAATCAAACTGCATGGATTCTCAGAATGTGTTTTATGGTGCGGTAAGGTAATGTCTGAGTAAAATGGGCAGTGGAATTACAAAAATTTGTCCTTTTCCTCAATTTTGGTAGGATCCCACCTACATAGAAAGTGTCACTGACAATTGCAATTTCTTTGAGGAGATCAAGGACCGGAAATGTGTTGAACCTAGCCTGGATGTGATATTTCTTGACTTGCTCTATTTAGCCATCTCACTTGAGTTCTATAGCAGGATCGTAAAATATCTTTATGTTCTGGAAAAGGACAGGGCTATGTGCAGTACAGGATTAACTTTGCCCAGATTGAGGTTTGGTATTTGCCATCAGCTCTCAGGAAGTAATCTCTGAACCCTTGGGATGTCGTCTCTGATAAGAATGTCTTTGTTCATCAGGGGGATTTGAGCCACACTAGGTAGGCTATGCTAACCAACAAAGTGATTTATGGTGGAGAGCCTTATAAGGTTAGCTGCACGGATGGTCAACCATGTCTTTCTGACCAAGCCCCAATAAAATTTTGGCCACCCAGGATCAAGTAAGCTTTCGTGGTTGGCAATACTTCATGCGTTGTTGAGAGAAACAGGTGCTGTCCTCCATAACTCCACTGGGAGAAAACCAAAGCGCCATGCCTTGTCTTTCCTCCATTAATTTTATTTGCATCTTTTCACTGAAACAAACCCTAAGTATAACAGCTTTTCTGAGTTCTGGGAGTCCATCTAGTGAATCATTGAGCTTGAGGATGATCTTGGGAACGCAGAACTTGCATTCGGTGTCAGAAGTGAGGGTGGTCTTAGGGACTCCTGAAACTGCAGGTGGAGATGGGTAGAGGGACGGGGGAGAATGTGAAATCTCCAGAATGTCTACAGTGATTTTCTGAGGGTTTTGTCCCCACAAAATGGCACTGTTGTCAGAAGGCAAGTCTCCTCAGACTTTCAGTCCTTATCCAGCTCACAGAAAGGGATCTGGGGATCCACGAAAGGTAGCTCAAGTTTCTAAGCAACAATACATAGATTCTTCTCCATCTCTCTAAACTGGGTTCCACCAAGAGAAAGAGAGGAAAGCCAGCCAACCCATCTTCCCTTCCTACTCAGCATCTTATTCAGTAAATTTTTCTAAACCTGCTTCTCAATATCATCTCATTAAGGAAAAAGATAATTGCAATATTAACATCTTGCTTCCCAACACTAGTGAAGTCACCAGCATTTAACCTCCCACTTAAAAGAAATGGGTACCAACATATCTGACACCTATTATTCAAATGCAAATCTCATAGTGATGCTGAAAACTCAGTTTCTTTTCATTTCTGACTACAAAGAACAGATGGCATTTCCGTGAATGGATCTGAAATTGCTTGTGGGATTGGAGGAAAAAATACAGGTATGTGTCTAGATCTACCTTAGAAAATAACAAATTATATTTGGAAAATATACATCTAGACTAATTCCACTTGTGATGCTAATAACATGTTGCCAAACACAGGGGAAGCTTTTTCAGTACCTAACACTTCTCTTTTTAGTATAAAGCTACAAGCCCTAGAGCAGGAATATAGGGTGCCCAATGGCATACACCAGGGTTTCCTCTTTCCTGGTCCATGGTCGGTATAATAATCACACAGCACAAGTGGGGAACACAGGAGGGACATCAGGGTGGCTACTTATTCCTAGTCCAACTATTTGGTGAGGGATTGCCACCCATGGCACCGTGCTGAGCACACACATCATCTCCTTTAATCTTCCAACAGCCCTGGAGGGAGAAAGTGTCGTTCTTCCCATTTTCTGAGATGAGGAATGCCAAGTGTAGAGGGGCTCAAGGGCCTGCCCAAGATCACAAGGCTAGCGACAGCCAAATCCGCCTTCCAACCCAGCCCGGTCCACCTAAAAACATTTTTTAAATCGCTACACATTTGACATTCTGGTTAATCACAGCCTCTGATTAGAGCAATTTATCCTATATATCATTAATGGATTGCTAATTCTCAAAGAATTAAAGTCGAGTAAAATACCCCGAAGACTAAAAGTATTAAAATTATACAGAATATAATCAGATTTTTCTTGGACGTTTCAGATGATACTTTAAGCCCTGTAATGTCTCAGGTGCATCGTCCTGCAGAAGACTGATTGTGCTAATGAAGTGTGGGTCAAAGGCATAACAGATAAATCAGCTTCCACTTACACATAATCGCTATCCTAATTCTCATAAATACTTTTGCGGAGTTCATGATGTAGTGATCTACTAACTTTTTTTTCAATTCAAGTTAACAAATCTTTATCTAGTGCTTTCTTTGTGCCAAGCCCTGTGGTAAGCTCTGGGCAGCAGTAATAAGTGTGATATAATGCCCGTCCTTAAGGAGGACACATTCTGACTTTGGAACACTACGTTATCCGCCATGCAATAGAATTACCTTGTCAATATTTAAACAGCTGTAAGTGGAATATTAACAGCAGCAAATCTACATTTTAAAAAGTTACCACTGGTATGTCCACTGATGTTGTAAAGGTGGCTAAATACTACTTTTCTCTTCTCCTCTTCTTTATACTATCTTTTTGAATGAGCTATAACTACCTCCCATGTCCCCCAAGCTTTTTTGGAAACTCCCACCCCCACCCCAACACACATATCCCTTATAAACTAATCATTTGGTGTGTTGTTTGTGGCATTACCTGGCATCTATCACTGGTGCATATTCATAGGAATTTTACAAAAATCTCTCTTATGACTCTTAGGAGGGAAGGGAAGCAGGGAACAAAGGCAGAAGGAAGGGAGGAAAGGAGCATAACCTTCCCTTTGGCAGATGTCTGGGAAAAGGAGACTCTTTATGAGATCACTGCATCAAAGGGAAGCAAGAAGTTTCCAGGCTGCCAGTCACAAAGCCACCAAAAACTCACTTTTAATGAAAAAAGAAACTGTTAACTCCTGCGCTGTTGTAAAATACTTACCAAAGACACCTTCCCTGCTAAGTGCCATTCATTTCAGGAGTGAAATGCTGTAACAGAGAAAAATGCCCAGGGCAACTGGGAACCAGAGAAGGAGGGACGTGTGTGGTTCAACTGTCCCTGTAGGGGAGGGAAAGCAAAGCGTCTCTTTCCTTGACAGCTACCCCACTTAACTAGTGTGCAGTCAGCCCTAGTTGGCACCAGTGAAAATTCAGCCTTCCAGCACATTCCCTGCCATCTGCCTTGTGACTACCAGCCCACGGTCAACACACCTTGAATGCTTAAAATCCGCAGTGCTCCCAAGGGCTGCCTTTTTGGGGCAATTAGAGGATCCATGGAAAGAAAACCTTTACTTTGCCACTTGGCTTCGGTTTCCAAATTTAGTTGAAATTCTGGAAGAGAACGTTCAGATTTACATTATTCCCTGATTTTTTTTTTTTTCCCTTCACCTTGGTGTTTTTTCAGTACTCATAGCCAGCAGCCATGGAAGCTGAGGGAGTGACAAATGGCCATTGGGAAGACCTGAGTCTCCAGAAAATCAGCAGAGATGTTATTCAACTGACAAGGCAAAAAAAAAAAAAAAAAAGGAGAAATGAAAACAGAACAAAATAAGCTCAGTTTTTGGCCCCAGGGCTCTACCAGGTATCTGCCAATTTATTCACCCTGAAATCTGAAGAGATTCCAGATGGAAACATTTTCATTTTTTTTAATTATCTCTTTACTTTATTGGGATTTTAGTGGTTACTATTTGAAAGTTTCCTTCTACAGGGTTAAGAAAGAAGCTAAGACAATTGCTCAAAATCTATAGAAATGAACTGGGAAATTTTTAGCACTTACTCACTTAGAGCACTGGAGTATATGTCTCAGTAAAGCCATGATCTGCACTTCCAAAATGTATCTATCTTCCTCAAGGATAAAAGGCACAGACATGTTGGGTTTCTTTGTTTTTTTGTTTGTTTGTTTGTTTGTTTGGTTGGTTGGTTTTGTTTGTACATTTTTTTTTTTTCATGGGATTGAATATAACCAAAAAATGTCTTCCTACTCCATTTAGGTCTGTAAGGACCTATTTAGCAAGAGATTTTCATTAAAGTTAAACTGTCCCTCCTCCCCTTCCCCCAGGGGATTCACTTAAAAACAAGGCCCGGAAACCAGCTCCAGGTAACAAAGCCCAGATACAAGGGTGGGTCAGGCCAGGTGGAGACATCTGATCAGCGGTGGGTTGCATACTGTCTCCCTGGTTACCAAGGAGTATGGGCCCCACCCTTTGGGAGCCTTTTGGGTGCCAATCCCAACCAAGGTGATAGGCTGGGTCAAATGTCTACTAGGGTAAATTGTAATTCACTTGGTCACCTAGCATCACTGTGGAGTTTCCTGTGTGTGTTACAATCTCATTGGCCACCTGTGCGTGGCCAGGCCCCACTGCATGGCCTTTGCCCTTAAAAGCTAGTCTGTGAAACAGAGAAGGGTTACCCTCTTTTGTAAGGGGTTGCATCCCCAAACATTCGGTTAGATTCTTGATGCTTGGCACAAAATAAAGCTTTGTTTGACCTTCGCTTTATATCAGTCTTGCTCCTTTTTTTTTTTTCAAGATTTTATTTATTTATTTGACGGAGAGATCACAAGTAGGCAGAGAGAGAGAGAGAGAGGAGGAAGCAGGCCCCCTGCCGAGCAGAGAGCCCAATGCGGGACTCGATCCCAGGACGCTGAGATCATGACCTGAGCCAAAGGCAGAGGCTTAACCCACTGAGCCACCCAGGCGCCCATCAGTCTTGCTCCTTTAATCATGGACCCATTATTGGGGCATAACAAGGTCCTCACAGTGATCAAAGTTAAATGACTTATGCACTAGTCCAGTTGAGGACCTGCAAAATTAGATAATTATTTGGTAGCTTTACAGTGTGAAAAGTCTGGTAGAGAGGTATGGAGGCTACAAATAGTTTTTTGATGTCATGTGAGCATCATCCCTCCCATAGTTTTCTTTTTCCTCATGACTCTCTGGTAATTTTTATCTACTTCCCCTTCTTTAGCAGAAGCATTTACCAAGCTGAAACAAAAGTTTCCTAGTTAAAACAGAAAGTGACCTAGTTTCAACCAAAAATTACTCACATTGTACTGCATGTATGTTCCAAGAACAGTTGGCTAATTTCCTAGAGACATTTAAAATGCAACATGTTATCCTATAGCATCTTAACATGGATTTCAATCACTTCCATTCAGAATGAAACTTAGATTGACTTTTCAGTCGATACTCATCTTCCATTCTTTTTTAGATTTTTTGGAGATAAGAATTATTTCTCTATGTTGCAAATAGGAGTCTTACTTGTCTTAAGCATTTCTACACTGTCAGAATCTGCATCAAAAGACTTTAAAAAAAATTTTTTTTTTAACTGAAAAATGAGTGTATGATCCCAAATGTATGGCTTACACTTACCAGCTTCCAATTCAAAGTGCTGGAACTGCAAACAGCATTTCGTCGGCCTCAAGTTCCCCATTGCATTTGTTGGGATGCTCTCATTAGCAGTTCCCAGAAGCTGGAAGTGAGTTCCACAGAAGGGACTGATGCTTTGAACTCAATAGGTTTCTTCAGGGTAAAATTTTACACCAGGGCTCCAATTAGAACCTAAGGCTGATTACTTGAATTTAGAGGCCTCCTATCTAAATCCTAGCTCTCTTCATCACTGGATCGATGTTTCTCCACTAGATGATTGATTGTGAGAGCATTTCAGAGATTCCTCCTTAGAGGTCTTCTTTCTATTGTTTTTGAGGAAACTCTGATGGCTTTGCTTTAGTAAGCCAAGAAAATGACTATGACTATGAGCTCTGGAGCTACCCGGCCTCGATTTATAAACCAACAGTACCCTTTACCAGTAGTGTCACCTTGAGCGAGTTGCTAATCCCCTCAAAGTCTTCCTTTCCTTATACATTAAATGTAAGTACTTAACAATGTTGGCTTTTAAGGAGTTGCTTTGATCATTAACTAATTTGTATAAAACATGACAACACTGCAGTAAGCTCTAAAAATATGAGATATTATAAGCTATTATTACTCATATAATATATTATTAGTTCTTTCTGGTTCACTGGAGGAGTCTCATCTAGGTATAACACAAATTACAGCATAATCTAACATGATTTTGAAAATTTCCCTAAAGTAGTATGTACCCTCTCAGGTGCAGAGCCTTGAAAAGACAAAACATCTTCAACAAACTGTCACTGCCTCATTGATCTTTTCTGTGCATCACTTACTGCATGCAGACACCTGCAACTTTCTATAAGGACTTTTCATCTGTCGGTGGGAGTACCCTCAAGCCTATGGTGGGGGTCAACCAGAAGTCTGGAGAGTTAATGTCTCTCAGAATCCTTAACCAATGACAAACAAGGAGTTGAAAGGTAAATATCACTGCTTCTTTGGCCATCAATCAGGATAAATTAGATGTGTTCTCACGGTCTTCCAGAGTTCCCTTGAGGAGCTGAGCTGGATATCCTCAGATAAGTGGCACAGAACACACCTTTTATTGTCTTCATTCCCTTTCCTGATTTACATCTCCACTCTCCCAGTATTTCCTTGGATGACCCCCCCCAAATATATTATGTAGACTTGAGTCCTGTCTCAGAGGCAGCTTCTGGGGAATCCAAGCCAAGACACCTTTAGATAAATCCATTATTGCCATGTTTTACTCAATGAATATGGAAACAAATTGTTCCTTTTTGGCTGAGGACCTGTTAATATAATTGACTTGATTTAGAGATTGTATACCATGTAAATGCGTACATATGTCTGTGTGTATATATTCTTAGAGTTGAAATTGTAGTGGAGCTCAACAGTGTGGTTCTGCCTTCCCATTCCAAATTCCAGACGTTTCTCCATCCCTCTGAAAGTTTCAACTAGAATATGGGTCTTAGATCTTCTTCTTCTATTCCTGTCTTGAAAATTTCACCTCAAATCAGTATCTGGGGCCAGCCTGGGCAGGTAGTTTTGCATGAAGAAGGAGGGAAGCCACAGAAACAGCACATGGGAAGTTAGAACATAAGTAGTGTAAGAACAGTTGAGGTTCAAAAAAAGGAAACAGAGGTCATCATAAAGGGGCTCCTACTGGTCAAATCTGAGATTATTTAAGCATCAAAAAAACTTAATATAGTAACAAATTATAAACATTGAACAAAATATAAATCTGTAAGTTCATACCAATATTAACTAATTAATTAAATTTGATGATGAAAAGCAGGATATTTATAAATCTTGAAGTACCTCCCACACAAAACACTTAATTACAAAGAGAAAAAGAGTAACATTACTGTGGAGAACCTTGGCAGACACTGCCTTATTCAAGTGATCAAACTCAGTATCTTTAATAATAGAACAAATGAAAACCGTGCACAACCACAAGAATATGCAGTAAGAAACCACCGCTGTGATATTCCTGCTGAAGATGATAACTGGGAAAAAAATCATGAAGAAATATTTACAAAACATAGAACTGAAAGACATTTCACAAAATAACTGACATTCAAAAATATTTAAAAAAAAACATAAAAGTTGAGCAAGAGCTGATGAAATTTTCTAGATTGAAGGGGACTAAAAGATAACAGCAAAAGACAACACATAATTCTTCCTGGACTTTTCCTTAAATGGACATAATGGGTTTGTAGGGATCAGATGGTGGCAATGTTAATATCCTGATTTTGATGGATACAATTTGGTTAAATGGTATATAGGAAATACACACAAAAATATGGCAGTCACTTACTCTCAAATGGTGCAAGGGGAGAAAAATGTATATTTGCACTATTAACATTTTTCTGTAAATGTAATTGCTTTTCTACTTTAGTACTCAGAGAAAATACCTACAGCTACTGATACTTAGAGACTACTCCCCAAAAGTCAGTAAATCACCAAAAGACCCCAGTCAACAAGCTCTATCAATAAAACACAGGTTTCATTAGATTTTCAGTGACTCACACTAGCGTATGAATGATCAACCAAATATCATCAAACTTTTGAGGAAGACTTACAACATGCTAAAACCACCAAGTAAAGGATAAAATAACCCAGAAGTAAAAGCATACCTAGGAGAAAGAAAGCATTGCTTTTGTTTTGTTTTGTTTTGAATAATTTTATAGAGCATTTACAGAGTTGCCACAAAGTCCCCATATGCAATAGCTCCTGTTTTTTGAGTGACTTTTCCATTTTCAAGAAAAATTTTGATTCTACCCATGTTCTTCTAGACACACTCTCTGATGTTGAGAGCAAAAAATTTACTAAAGCAATACCCAATAGCTATTTTTAAGAGATTTGATAGAGCTAAAAATCATGAATCAAACCCAAAATAGTAGTTTACTATCTATGCTTTAGAATCAGAAAGACTTTGGTTTGAATCATGATCTACCAATCATATTTGATGTCTCTTCTGATTCATCTTTCCTCATCTGCAAAATGGAGATAATAATATCTACCCTCACTCCATGGATATGAAAAGTAAGTGAGATAATATTAATAACTTTCCCTAGCACATAAAAGGTGCTTATGAAATGGTGCTCTTGACAGTATTATAATTATTCACCATTAGCTTCTCCAAATTTCAAGATGTATATGTCTTTGTTCTGGAAGAGGCCCTGAGCTCATCATTTGTCTCAATCATGTTCTGTCAAAGAATGCCCATGCAAGTGTCTTCTGATCACTCTGCTCTATTTATGATACCCAGCACACAGGCTAGTACCTATGCCAAGCTTCCTAGTTATTAGTCTCTTATACCTGGATGCCACCAACCATTTCCCCTTGCTTCCAACCTCTCTGCAGGATCACCTGTAAAAACCTTATACCCAGCCTTATAACTTAGGTGAGAATATCATTAAAACCAAAGGTAGTAAAGATAAGTGACAGAACAATACATATCATGTTATCCCTTCTTCTCCCTCTCTTCCATATCTCCCATCTCCAGGTCAGTCCACAGAGGAAGCACTTCCTTCCTCAGGAATATACAGTGACTCCCTATTGCCCACCAGACACCAGATCTAAACTCCTAACTCAGACCCTGGGTTTCATTAGATTTCAGCCAATTAGACTGACTACATTTTATAGCCTTGAACTCACTTTTCTGTTTTGTAGATTTGATCATTATTTAAAAAAAAAAAAAACAAAAAACTGGTAAAAGCCTATAGGAATAGACCTATTAGGGGGATGGGATGCTTGGACAGCTGTCCCATGGTTCAGCCAAATCACAGCAAACACTCTGGAAAGTGCTATACTGGAAAGAAAGAAGGCAGGGAGCCAGAGTCTCCATAGACATAATGGAGGCCAAGAGGGAATCTCTCCAAAAATGGAGCAAGCATCATGGAAGAGCTTGAAGTGATCCTCACCCCAGTTACATACTGTCAGGAGCCATCAGATATTCTCAGGAGGATTTGAGGGCCAGGAAATAGTCATTCTGACCATGAGAGTTATTGTACTTCTAGAGAGAAGGCCATCTATATACAGTAAATTGTAATCCTTTACCTGTATTTAAATAATTTGAAAATAACTTGAATATTTTTCTTGTCTCAGTGGGTACTTCCAGCAACCACACAGATTCATTTCCACAGAAAAACTTTTTAAAAATTTCTTATTAAATAAATCTATGGTAGTTTTCTTCCATAATCAACCAGTTAAAATTTTCAGCTGATTACATGATCACTCTTCAAGTTTCATTACATTATATGTTACCTATGTGGAAAATTATCTGTGCCTAATTTATAGATTTAAAAAGGTGGCTCAGGCTATTAGCATATGTTTTTATCTTATTTTATTGAAGATTTTATTTATTTGTTTGTCAGAGAGGAAGAGAGGGAAGGAGAGAGCACAGGCAGGGGGAGTGACAGGCAGAAGGAGAAGCAGGCTCCTGCTGAGCAAGAATCCTGATGCAGGACTCAATTCCAGGACCCTGAGATCAAGACCTGAGCCAAAGGCAGACACTCAACCGATTGAGCACCCAGGTGTCCCTCTATAGGATTTTCAACAGTTAGATGAAAGTACAAAATTCAGTTAAATGTCTGCACGTTGCTTTACATGAAATCAAACACCTAGAAATTTAAAAATATCTGGGGGCTCCTGGGTGGCACAGCTGGTTAAGCAACCAACTTGATTTCTGCTCCAGTCATGATCTTGGGGTCCTAGGATTGAGCCTTGCATCTGGCTCTGCACTTAGTAGAGAGTCTGCTTGTCCCTCTCCCTCTGCTCCACCCCTGACTCATGCTCTTGCTCTCTCAAATAAATAAATAAACCTTAAAAAAAAAAATAGTTGGAGCTCTGATATATCTTATAGCTCAGACTACGAAAGAAAGAAAATTAGGATATGCAACATATTTATATATTTTTAGTGTTCCTACTAAATTTTTACCTGGCCAATCATGATTTACTTTAAAGTTAAATAATATGTTTGGGTTATTTTTCTTATAAGTTGACTTGATACTAAATTATCCTTATTTTTGGCATACCTCTCGTGCCTTTTTAAATATATTTACTGTCATTCTTTCATTAACTTTTTTCACTCTTTATTTCTGAAGGATTTATGTCTTTAACTTAGCTTGATTTCTTACTTAATGTTACAAACTTCCCTGATTTCAGGAATCTATAAAAAATACTGAGTGCCAAATGAGAGAGATAATCAAAAGACAGTTTCTATTACCTGATTTCACAAAAATATGAAGATTTGATGAACAAGATGGGGATGTGCTACTGTCTATTTCAATCACCAGTGGCATACATTTCGAGCTTCACATGTGGCACATTACAAGATATTTTAAAATTCTTACTTCTTTCCATGAAACGAAATGTGTTTACTATACATATTTCCCTGAAACAAATAGTTATTCATACTTGAATATGAAGAGCGTACATCTCTTGATGAATCATCTGGAGGTGGCAAATGTAAATAGCAAAGTATTTATGTTTGTGTAAATGTCCTTTAACCCACGCTGCTGGCCAAACTTCATGTTCAGCTTCATTTTATAGGCTGCTTTACAAAAAATAACTCTGCCTTAAAAATAAATAAATATATATATATGGCAATCAATAGCCATATTTCTATTTCTATCTCCTTGGAACTCATCATACCTCATAGAATTGAATTTAAATACATTCTCTAATGACTAAAATGCAACTCATTCCAGGAGTCTGTTGGAACTTGCCTCCCCTAAACCGGCCTAGATGCACTTAGAATAAATCCAAACTCTTTTACTCTGACGGACAAGGCCCTGCCTGCTCTGTCCATGCACCCACTCTCATAAATTATCTCTGTTTTATTTAACATCTTATAGTTATAGCAGTCTATACGTTACATGACTTGCATGGCTAATTTTTCCCCTGAGAACCCTTGCATTTGCTGTTCCCTCTTTGGGAAAGTTGTTTCCCCCAAATCTTTAGATGGCGAGCTGTTTCTCATCATTCATGTCTGACTTCAAAGGAACACATCCTTGGAGAGGTCTTCTCTAAACATCCTGTGCCATTGTGCTGGATCAGAACCTGATCTGTATCTGACATCATTTATTTACTTGTTGCTGTCAGCCTTAGGATCAGTCCCTGGATAGCCTCATTCTCCCCACCGTGGGAGGCTTTCTCCTTCATCTTGATCATCTAAGTCTTGTCCCTAGATTCTCTCCACATTTCTGGTCTGTTCCCTCAACTCTCTACTGGGACTGGAACTAGACATGGCATTCTATATCCTCATGCCTTGTCTTCACAGAGGGGTCTTCCTGAAAATTCTTATCATTAAGAGACTCTTGCTGTCATAGCTAAACTCACTAGGTCAGAATCTTTGGCTCATACCTAGAAGCTTTGATTGAACACTGACCTCCTTAAGAAACATGAAGATTATTCTTTTACTTATCTAACATTCCTTGAGATTATAAATTCTCTTGATTCCTCAGTATCCCTTGATATTTTCAAGAAAACCATTCCTGAAACAAAATATTTTCCATTAATCTTGTCAAGATACAAAATTATGATTTATATAGTTAAATTCAGGTGACACATGGCACAGTGAGGTGTTAGTTGCATGAGCTTGGGTTCAAATCCTGGCTGTGCCATTTTCTAGCCATGTGAACCTGGAGATGTTTGTCAAGCTCTCTGAGCCTTACCCTCCTACATATAAAATGGGGACAATTAAAATATCTTCCTGAGAAGATTCTAATGAAAATTCAGTAAGATAATGTAAGGTATTTCTATTTGTGTCAGACACACTCATACATTCTTTGGGAAGGTGCAGAATAATGCAACCCTATGGAGAGAAATTTGCAGTATATAACAAAACTACACACGCATTTACCTTTTGGCCCAGCATCACACCTATAAGGGCACCTCCATAAGAATAATACAACAAATGTACAGGTTACTCTTCATAGTTTTATTCGTAATAGCAAAATATTGGGAAAAAATCAAAATGGGTAATCATAGAAGACTCATTGACACAGTGAAGTACTGTGCAGTTATGAAAAGAATTAGAAGTACTTCTATGAATTGCTATGGAGGGATTTTTATAATATAGTAAATGGAAAAAGTAAATGCAAAATAATATTGTAATGTATCTATATAACCTTCATCATAAGAAATAAAATCAGAGGGGCACCTGGGTGACTCAGTTGGTTAAAACCTCTGCCTTTGGCTCAGGTCATGATCCCAGAGTCCTGGGATCAAGCTCCACATTGGGCTCTCTGCTCAGTGGGGAGCCTGCTTCCCTTCCTCTCTCTGCCTGCCTCTCTGCCTACCTGGGATCTCTGTCTGTCAAATAAATAAATAAAATCTTTAAAAAATAGATATAAGTCAAAATTAATAAATATAAATCAAAATATAAATCAAAAAATAAAAATCAGAAATATATATATACATATATAAACACATAGATATACATATAAACATACATATGCATATACATGTAACTTTTTACTTATTTTTGCAAAATGAAATATAGCAAGGATAAACCAGAAACTAATGAAAATAGCTACTCATAAGAGGTGGATGGGAATTGGGAGAAAGACAGAAATAGGAAGAAGACTTCTCTTGGTGGGTATTTTTAATGCTTAATTTTATTTTTAATTTTTGCCTTTTGAGCCATGTAAATGTTTTACATATCCAAAAATTAAATTTAAATTTAAAAAGATAAGCCAAAGGCAAAACCTAAAATTGAATACAGACAAAAAAATGAACCTAACCACATAGCAACTTGATGATATAACAACAAAGAAGTAGTAGGTTTTAAACACAGTAGTCTGCAACATACTTGGTAAAAACTTACCAGACAATTCTGAAATAGGTATTTCTATAGGGCATTTGCCCTGGAATTTTCAAAAATATTAATGTTGCAATTGACAGATTAGGTGGTGGGGCTGTGGGTGAGGCTGTTCTGAACATACAGAGACCAAAGAGATGGGATAACTGAATATAATGTGTGCTCCTTCTTTGGATCTTGAATTCAACAGAAGAATAACTATAAAGGACATTATTGGGACAACTGGGGGAAATTTGCATGTGGACTGTATATTACAACATATTATATCAGTGTTAAGTTCCTTGGTTATGATCATGATAGGGTGTCTTTGTTCCTTGAAGACACACATTGAAGTATTTAGAGATGAGCTATCAGGATTCTGCATGAAACTTACTTTCAAACTCTAAGCAAAAAGAGAGTGTCTTTCAACTATTCTGTAGGTTTAAAATTTTTTCAAAGTAAAAAGGTTGGGAGGTAACCTCCAAAATAAACAAACGAAAAAAAAATCTGTGCTTGTTAGCTATTACTATCTCCGATTCTCCCAGTCTGGGAGTCTGTGAGAAGGAAACCTGGAATAAATACATATGGCTGATAAATAAAAAAGAAATCCTGTCCTGGGATCTATTTTCAGCCTACTGAAGCATGTCAGTTGGTACTGTACTTATTCATTTCCCATAGGATTTGCCTAAACAAATAAAATTGCCTCCAACTTTAAAAAAAGGAAGTGAGACTGTCTCCAAGCTTCCCTGGAAAGAAGCAGTTAAATCTTATCCTTATTTTACCTCCTCCTTATTTAGTGATGTGCCTTGGCAGAAACTCAAGGGGAGTATAGTTACAGGCAGCCTCTGGAAAACCCGCAGACAACACGGTCTCTTGCTCTCATGAATTACACTGGGGGACATGCTGCTGCTTCCAACCTGCCCTTCTCAATTGTGGTGACAAAGCAGCAGGCCAAGAGGCAGACCCCTGGGTAGTCAGGTCTGTATTATTTCAGATTTTAAATACTGAAAGCGAGACAGAAAGCCTTTCTCCCAGAACAGAGAGTGGGAAGTATAATTTACAATAGATTAGCTTCACCTTATCTGGGGGGGTGCATTTAAAGATCTATAGGCCCTTCCTTTTAAATTCCTGATACACAATTGACCTAACAAAACACCTTTAGACACTCCTAAATTATATACTTTTAAAAAAATCTTTTTCCCAGATATATAATATTTGCCCCCCATAAAATGATGAAATATTTGCCACTGGCCTTCTAGTTTCCTTTCTTTCAAGGCTTAAAAGCCTATTTGATTTCTACGGCCGCATTGTGTCCAGGTACAGACAGACACCTTTTGTAACTGGTTAAAAGCTACAGAAAAGCTCTATTGAAACAAAGTGCTGCTCATATCCCCATCCATGACAGGAGGAACAAATCGCACAAAAGAACCTAAAGAAAACTGTTTTATAGTTACTACTGTGTTACATTAGCTGACAAGGGAGAGATGGTTACATTTATAGATTTTTTTTCCCTTTTATAGAGGCAGAATCTATATGCAGCTGAAGAATTATGTATTATCACCACTGGAATTTGAATTCAGCTAATGAGAACGAACAGCAAAGGAAGATGTCTTGCAAGACTGCTTGGTCTTGGCCCTGTACATGGGCCATAAGATTAGGCTGCCTCTTTCTTCCCTTTGGGGCTGCATCCCCGATCTGCAAATGTATTTCAAGATTCCATTTGTGCATCCATGAAAATATTAAAACATGCATCTCTTTAAAACATGCATCCTAAGTTAATTATGAAGTTGGAAGCTATTAATACCAAGCCATCATTATAAAATATTATCTTGTATTTGCATAGTGTTATGTACCCCTGTGATTTGGAGCACAGTCACAGACATAATCTCACTTAATCCTGGGAACTCAGTGCGGTAGATTGCATGATTTGTCTTTCCACTGTGTAGTTAAAGCAACTGAACCAGACATTATCATTCATTCTCAAAGCTGAAACGTTATGTCCACCATTCATCACAAAAGAAAAACTGACTTGAGAGAGAGAAAAAGAGAGAGAGAGACTCAGTTCTGTTACTTACTACCTGTATGTCCCTGGACAACTGACCAAACTTCTCTGAGCCTCAGTTTCCCCAGCTGCAAAATAAAGGAAATAATACCTATCTCTTAACAGTGCTGTGATAGTTAAATAAACTTAAAGGAAATAACAGCACTCAAAAATTATGGCTATTTATTCATTCACTCATTTAACAAACACTTTACCATTTTTAGCAGCAGACAGATAAGAAAAATGCAGGTCTAGAAGAGGCAAGTAATACAGCTATCCTGTTAAGATACAGGGCAGCCTTCATGAAGCTCACAGATGTGAAGGACAGTGGACATTTCAATGAACCTTTAGAATGTAGTGTGATATTAAGGAAAGCAGGCCAGGGCCACCATGTATAGTGGTGAAGGTTTTACACTGCACAACCCAGGGGACAACCTTCATGTCCCAGTGTATGTGAGTGATGACAACCCTGGAGGCGTGTAATGTACCACCCAAGAAGCCATACACAGCAATCCTGCTGGTAACAGAAAAAGGTTAATCAAAGCTTCATAGAGGTCATATTGAATCTAGGTCACTTCAGAAAAGAGAAGAAGTGCATGAGAATACATGAAACGAATATGACATTGCAAGAGTGCCCCTGCCATAGTAGATAAAGTGTATATAAGGCAGAAAAATGAAATTGAAAAGATAAACAAAGACTACATGGTGAATGGCCTTGCAAACCAGGCCAAAGAATTTACACTTTACTCTTAAAAACAATTAAGTGCTTTAGTGCAAATATATGATTGTTGCCTTAGCATACCTTCATCACTTTCTATCATCTCCTTGTTTTCATTTGGAGATTTGCATAGCCCTAGGGGTTGAACAAACAATATGAAACCCAAGAACACTATTGATGATACAGAAACAACTGTACAAGAAGCTTTGTGGCTAACAGGGAGAACAGCCCTAGAATAAAGTTGACACACTGGCAGGCACTGGGAAGACAGGAAGAAACCACACTTCTGATGACTATATTGAACCCCCAGGTTTAACTTTGCCTGAAGTCCACCTACTTTGCAATCTTCAGTTACATGAACCAATAAAATTCTATTTATTATATTAACAAGTTTGAGTTCTATCTTCTGTTACTTTCAAGAAAAAGATTTTAAACTGATACAGCTACCAATGAAAGACTCTAAGCAAAACAGCATAACACTATATATATATATATATATTTTTTTTTAAAGATTTTATTTATTGACTTGACAGACAGAGATCCCAAGAAAGCAGAGAGAGAGGTAGAGAGGGGAGGAAGCAGGCTCCCCACGGAGCATAGAGCCAAAAGTGGAGCTCCATCCCAGGACCCTGGGATCATGATCTGAGCCAAAGGCAGAGGCTTTAACCCACTAAGCCACCTAGGTGCCCCTATATATACATATTTTTATAAAAATATTACTTGTAGCAGCTGGGAAGAAGATGTACCAGGATAGGCCAGAAGTGAGTAGAACAGTCTTTCACCAGAATCCACATAATAAGGGAAGTCAAAAGAAAGAGCTGTATATTCTGACATAAAAAATATTTTAGAGGAATATTTCTAATGAGTAAAACCTCATTGCAAAATAATTTATATAAAATGATCTTGTTTTAGTTTTTTTAAAATCTTCATTACGTGCCTATGTGTCATTTCACATTTTACTGTATATATTCTGATTTTTTTAAATGAGAATTGTGAGTCGTAAAACTTAAAGAAAGAAAATTAGAAAAATAATGACCAAATGACCTATTTCTGTGGCCTTGAATGGAAAGGATAAATTTGAAAGGCATTTAAAGTCAACTTTTCTAAATCACTTTTTTAAAGATTTTATTTATTTATTTGACAGAAAGAGAGATGGTGAGAGAGGGAACACAAGCAGGGGGAGTGAGGGAGGGAGAATCAGGCTTCCCGCTGAGCAGAGAGCCCT